>NC_058130.1:619656192-619716655 GCF_016433145.1 Gracilinanus agilis
CTCCTCCTCCTCCTCCTCCTCCTCCTCCTCCTCCTCCTCCTCCTCCTCCTCCTCCTCCTCCTCCTCCTCCTTCTTCTTCTTCTTCTTCTTCTTCTTCTTCTTCTTCTTCTTCTTCTTCATTTGTTAAAGAGGGGGCAGCTAGGTGACTCAGGGGATTGAGAGCCAGGCCCAGATATGGGAGATCCTGGGTTCAAATCTGGCCTCTGACACTTCCTGGCTATATGAACCTGAGCAAGTCACTTAACCCACATTGCCTGGCTTTTACTGTTCTTCTGCCTTGGAAGTAGTACATAGTATTGATTCTGAGATGGAAAGTAAGGGTTTAAAAAAGAAGTTTGTTACTGAATTTTCATACATTCTATATCAAGGATGTCTTTTCAGGGTACTAATACTTCACAACTCATGGATCAAAAATTGATTTAACAAACAATTAGGAGCTTACTATGTACAAGGCACTGAGTTCCAAATATAAATTCAACTCAATTCAATTTTTCTTCGAAATGAAATGAGGCACTACTTTAAAAAATTTTATGGTCTAGGATGACAATAAGATGAAAGATTTGCACAAATGATCTTAATATACATCCTAATATGAGACATATAAGGGCAGCTAAGTAGCACAGTGGATATAGTACCAATCCTGGCATCAAGAGATCCTGGTTTCAAATCTGACCTCAAATACTTCTGAGCTTTGTGACCCTGGGCAAGTTACTTAACCTCTATTGCCTACTGATTGCCTGACCTTACTAGTCTTCTTAGTTTTTTAGAATTGATACTAAGACAGAGGGTAAGGGTTAAAAAATAAACAATCTATATGGGGAATATAAGGGAGATGGAGAGGGAAGGTATGGGTAAGAGAGTCCAGGAAGTAAATCTCTTCTATCCATTGTGAGTAAGGAAGACTTCACTGATTAGAGGGGATTTGAGCTGATACCTGGGGGAAAAAATGGAAGCACTCTGCCAATGGAGATCAAGCAATCAATAAGTACTTATATCCTATGTGCCAGGCACCATGTTGGGAATAAAAACACAAAAGCACATTAGTCTCTGACCTCAAAGAATTTACAATCTAACCATGCATACCATGTAGGTATATAGCAAATGCAAATAAGATAAAGGGGAGGATGTATGAGGAGGGGAAAGAGGAGAGACTGGTGGATCAGTAAAGGTTTCCTGTTGAAGGTAGCACTTGAACTGAGTCTTGAATGAAGTCAGGGATTCTAAGACATAGGCTGAGAATGGAGCACTTTTCAGGCTTAAGAGATGGCTAGTGCAAAAACACAGAGATGGGAGATGGGAGTGCTGTGTGAGAAGAACAATAAGACCAGTCTAACTAGATCTGAATATATGAGAAAGAGAGTAATGTATGACAAGACTGGAAAGTTGAGATCAGGCTATGAAGACCTTAAAAAGCTTAAGAGAAGTTTATATTTGATTCTTTGGTAATAGGGAATCATGGGAGATTGAGGATGAAGGTGACATTTTAATTAGACTTCTACATTAGATTTGCATTACCTTATACAGAATGAAAAATGCAGAATTGAAAGAGTAATATATTCTGAGGCAACTGAAATCTGAGAAGCCCCCAAAGCAGCAATGATTCCAGACAGAATACTCCTCTACAGTTTATATTCTACCTTTAATGCTTATTATTTGTAAGACTGGGTAAAATAATTAAAAGCTTCCTCTGCCTCATTTTCCTCATTCAGTAAAATAAGGGAGTCAGAGTAAATAGGTTTCTCAGCTCTACCTTCATAATCCTAGGGACAGATGGAGGATTCTTCCCTCTTTTTGGCAGGAAAGTGGGGGATTTCCAAGACAGAATACTACATACATTATCAGACACAATTATTGGTTTGTTTTTATGGGTTTTTTTTTACCCTTACTGTCTATCCTGAAATCAATACTAAGTATGGGATCTGAGGCAGAAGAATGGTAAGGGCTAGGCATGTGACATGGTCAAAGTCAAAGTTAGAAAGTGTCTGATGCTAGATTTGAACCCAGGTCCTCCCAACTCCAGGCCTGGACCTTTATCCACTAAGCCACCTAGCTGCCTGGGTTTAGGTTATTTTTGATTAACTGGTTTTCTTTGTTGTAAGGGAGGATTTGGTTTGGAAGGAGCTGGGGGAGAGATGGGTTCTATCTATCCAAAAATGATTGTGACAAGAACAAACAGCATCAATAAAACATTTGTCAAAATAAGAAATAAAGAGAAAAACAACCAAGCTGCAGGAGAGTTGTATCAGTTTCTGGAGGGCTTTTGAAGAGACTGGTAGCAGCTCTTAACATTAACTCAGGCACCTCCTTGCCAGTGTAGGCTTGAGGGATGGATGGAGTGATGGGAGGTAAAAACAATGGCATAGACTTTGAGAATTCAGGTAAAGACATGAAAGTATTGCATCCGACCTGTTTCTTGAGTACCCCCTTGGGAAGGAGGATGGTGGAGAAGACCTTAAGTGCCCCCTTGGGATGGGGATGGCTAGAGGGGAGAGTTTCAGGGTATAAAGAGTTGGTATCATGCCTAATGGCCCCAAAGCTACATTTTGACTATCTTTCTCTCCAGCCATTCAGAATGTGTGACATCCAGTGTGAGGTTTACCAATGGGGATCTTCATAGGACTTAGCCTTGACTTGATATTAAAAAGCTGTTCCCACATGCAGACCTTTCAGAGCTGCTTTTCTCAACATTGTCTTCCAAATCAAATTGGTTTCCAATCCACAAACTCTAGAGAAGGAGCAGGGGGAGTGGGGAGGAAGGCTATCCTTGTTGTGAAATGTTCATTAGCGTTCCCTGTGATCTGCCCTTGTATGTTGTGAAATGCAGCTGTAGACAATGGGCTTAGACAATGGGAAGACTCATTAGTTGATTCTTTGAAGTGTGAAAACAAGTTTCAAGCAGACCTCATCCTCTTTTCCTCTTTCCCTTACTTTCCCCACCCTTCCTTCCAGCTGCCAATAGTGGGAACAAGCAAAACAAGGAAGACAAAAAGAAGCAAAGAGGGCCCTTAGAAAGGAAGGGAGGAAGCTTTCCTCCAATGATTGGCAAACACAAGTTTTGAATGCCATAACACAGGTCTTTTCCTGACTTCTTTATTGCTCTGGACCTTGGCTTTTGCCCTTTCCCAAGCACAGAATGGGTTCCTCTGTCTTAATATACATTCTTCTCTCCTCTAAAAAGAGTCTCTCAAGCTCAGGCATTTCTTGAGATCTTACAATGATTTTTGATTAATATAAACAAGGTAAACTGTTGAATAACCACCCAAATATTAGCACTAAATGAGAAGTAAAAGAGAAAGGTGCATGCTCATGAAAATGTCTTTTTTAAAAACCCTTAATTTCGGTGTATTGTCTCATAGGTGGAAGAGTGGTAAGGGTGGACAATGGGGGTCAAGTGACTTGCCCAGGGTCACACAGCTGGGAAGTGGCTGAGGCCGGGTTTAAACCTAGGACCTCCTGTCTCTAGGCCTGACTCTCACTCCACTGAGCTATCCAGCTGCCCCTCATGAAAATGTCTTATGTAAAGCCCATAAATATGGAATAAAAGATAGCAGGAACTTCCAGATACTCCTTGCATACAATATTGTGCTGACTTTATAAAGTCCTATAATATCTCTGAGGTTCTTCAATGAAATCCATGATTATTCAAAAGAGATCATTGTAATAATACCAATTAAAGTCAACTTGGATGGAAAATACCTATTTTCCAAACCTTGACATGAAATTGTAGGATCAGTCTGATGAGTTAGTACAGTGATGGTGAAACCTGTGCCATGCATGCCCCCCTCCCTCTTTAAAGATCAAGTGTCTCCCCACCCCATTCTTACCCCAGAGAAAGGAGGGAGGAAGCACTCCCATTGGACTGCTGGGCAGAGGGGCGAGTGATATGAAAAAATGTCATCAGGCACAGTGGAGATGGAAAAGGGAGTAGCTCCATCTGATCCCCTCTGCCTTTCTAGTAACAAACTCTGGGGGGAGAGGGAGGGAATAGGGGAGAGTGGCTGTGTGCCCACAGAGAATGTTCTGTGTGCCATCTTTGGCATAGACTGTTTTCTAAGTCATGGCTGTTTCCTTCTCCTACAGTATCATGTCAGATATGTTCTACTCAGATGAGCCTCAGTTTTTTTTTTAATTTTTAACTGCTAATTGTATGATTTCCACTCCTTTAACACTATCTTAACCCTTTATAACCTTCCACTTAACTATTCATAAATCTTTTCAGAATGTTCTCAAAGAGGCTGAGAAGAGGTAGTTCTGGAGGAGAAAGTCTAAGGGAGAACAATGGAGAATTGGAATGCCCTTGGCTTTCACTGTATTTGCTGAAAATTTCTACTAGATTGAGTCAGTTGTAGTGTCAATAGCCTTTATAATTCAGATTTTTCCTACAATGTCAGCCTCTACACTAAGTCCTTTTCTGAGGGGGGAGTATTTGTTTGATCATCCCAAATCTTTTCTATTCTAAGGTAAGCCTCAGTTCTTTCCACTAGTTTTCATTTGACATTACCGCTATGTCTTTCAACATACTATTCACCCTCCTCTAGATTGTTTAACAGCTTCTCAATAAGTTTATGAAATGTGGCACCGAGGACAAAACATAACTAAACATCCAAGTGAATACTGACCAAAGCAGATATTATATAGTGCACTTGCCTCACTTAATGCAACCTATTTAATTTGATTTTTTGTTTTTGCATTCTATAACACTATTAAGTCTTAAGAAGATTACTAAAACTCTGAGATTTTTCACTAAACCTACTATATAATCATTAATTCCCTCCGTGAACTTGTGCAGTTGAGTTTTTGAACCCAAATATCAGGCTTTACATTTATTTCTATTTAACTTCAGTTCATTAGATTTGGGCCATCATTTTAATCTATTAAGATTATTTTGAATCTTTATTCATCTAATGTAATGGCTATTCCTACAAACCTAAGGTTGTCATCTGATAATTTTATAAACATGCCATTTGTCATTTTAATCCAAGTCATTGGATCAAATTAATCCAAGTCATTGATAAAAATCTATACACTATAGGCACCAAACTAGATCCTTGGATCACTCTACCTGAGACTTCCCTCAAAGTTGATATACTATTCTTTTGGTCTTGTCATCATATTATTTCCAAATCTTCTTCATTGTATTATCATCTGGCTCACATATTTCCTTCTTTTCTATAAGGAGAAAGATTCTGTCAGAGATTCTGAATTCCTCTTTTCTAAGAACCAATTTAAAAAGAATTATTTTAATTGAGCATGGTCTATTCTGAACCCTCAAAAGCATCATTAATAATATAGTCTAGAATGTTTCTAGAAGTTAAAGTCAGTATTATTGGCTTATAGCTCAAGAGTTTTAACTTATTTCCCTTTTAGAAAATCAGGACATCTACCCTTGGCCAATTTTTGGAACTTGGAGAATTTTCAGTATTATTTCAAAGATCACACTGAAAATGGCTCATCAATGAATTCTTTCACTATATAGAAATTATTTTATTCGGCCATATTGACTTGATTTCAGTGATAGCAGCTGGGTGCTTTCTTTTCATCTAACTTATCTTGGGCTTAAATTCCTTGTTCACTATTTTTATTCCATTTTCCTCTATGTGGAGACCATTTTACATGGCAGAAAAAAGAGAAGAAAATAAAACTTGAGCGTCTGGGCCTCTGCTCAGTCATCTTTTAACACCATCATATTCAGTCTGAGCAATAACCTTTTCCCTTCACTGATCTTCCATTTGACCTCCAACATAGCTAAAAAAGACTTCTTGTTTTTTTAGAATTCTCCATTACCCAGTCTATTCTGTCTTAGCATCCTTTTACTAGGCATATAAAACCATGACACTGTTTGCATTCATGCTCTGTTACCTGCCCTTAGTCTCATTCTCCTAGATCAGTGATGGGCAAACTACAGCCCTCAGGCCAGATGTGACCCCCTGAAATGTTCTATCCAGCCCCTCAAAATTATTCCTAATCTGACAAATACAATGAGTAGGATATAATTCAATGAAACTTTGAAAGAGTTGCCTTAGAAACAGACTGACAGATGAGCATTTCCTTTCCTTTGGCCCCCTTTTTAAAAAGTTTGCACATCACTTTCCTAGACTATTTAAAATCTAAGTTGGTCACTGAGGATTTCTATGAATTCCCCTCTGTCCCTTTACATAGCTCCCTTTTCTTAAATTCCTTCTTGGAATCACTTCTGTTTGTCCCTTCAGAGGCATAGTCTCAAGAAATTTAATCTCCATTTTGGGCTAGTTTGTCCTGTAGAATTTTAGGTCATTGGATCTTAATCTTTTGCTTAATCATATGAAAACCTCCACTCCTAAAATCTAAACATCTTTGCATTTTCTTTTTTTTCTTTATCATAAATATGAAGATAGAGAGGTCACATCTCCCTAAGGTTCCTATCATTTCCACTTCAAAAAACAAAATTCTACATATGGATAAAAATCAGGTTCAGAATCATAGTTCCCCTTGTTGCTTTCTCTACCTATCCAACTTTCATTTTCACAAGATGAACCAATAATTTATCGGCTACCCTGCTTTTGATAGAGAGAGAAATTTGTAGATATACACGTTAACTGAAATCTCTCCTACAACATCATTACTCTTTAACAGGTTTAAGAACTCTTTCTCAAACTTGCCATCTGTTTCTTTCTTCCATTCAAAAGGTCTCTAATATACCACACATAATAGTGTCATTTCTCTTTCTCCCTCCTTTGCCTCTCAGTCAAGGGTTTTCCCTGAAGCTTCTCCATCTCAGTTCCAGGATCTCACCACATCAGCATTATTTTTTTTACCACAAAATGCTACTATGATCAATCTTGGTTGCATAGGACTTCTGATGAAATATACTGTTTCTCATTCTTCACAGATGAGAAAAAGTTCAGTAACAGCTGGCATCTTTGCTGTTATTCACATAAAATAATCCTATATCCAATTCTTTCCTCCTTCTCTCTGCCTCCTATCTTCTTTAGCTTCCTTTAAGCCTGTAACATCTTTCCTTCTATAAGAAGATTTGTCCACCTTAATATGTGTCTTTGCTCTGTAATTATCTCCAATTCATCCTATATGTATCATGTTTGTACATGATTACTTGTATATTATCTCCCCCATCAGATTGTGAGCTTCTTGAAGTTAGGAGCTATTTTTTACTTTCTTTATATCTTAGTATTTAGCATAGCACCTGATTCATATTAGATGTTTGATAAATGTTTGTTTACTTGACTAGGACAAGAGTTTATTTTACCATTATTTTAATGTATCATCAGTTTTCATTTTCAAATACTATCTTCTTAATCAATTCTTGTATACTACCCAAGTTTGTTTTTCTTTTCTTTTTTTTTAAACCCTTAACTTCTGTTTATTGTCTCATAGGTGGAAGATTGGTAAGGGTGGGCAATGGGGGTCAAATGACTTGCCCAGGATCACATAGCTGGGAGGTATCTGAGACCAGATTTGAACCTAGGACCTCCTGTCTCTACGCCTGACTCCCAATCCAATGAGCTACTCAGCTGTCCCCCTGTTTTTCTTTTCTGAAGGCTTTGTCCTTGTAGAAAACTTTCTGCTACACCCCACCTGTAGGATTATTTGCTTTCTAAACTATACACAGAAATCCAGTGGGGTATAGGGACATCAAGCTAGGGTAAGAAACTGAGAAATACCTTTCAGATGTCCTCTGAAATAAGCACATCAACCTTTTACTGCTACTTGTTTTTATTATTTTTCTCATATTGGGTCTAGTTCCACATCCAGAGAAAGAACTGTGGGAGCAGAAACACAGAAGAAAGATAAACTGCTTGATCATGTGGGTCGATGGGGATATGATTCGAGGATGTAGACTCTAAATGATCACCCTAGTGCAAATATCAATAATATGGAAATAGGTCTTGATCAATGACATGTAAAACCCAGTGAATTGTTCTTTGGCTATGGGAGTGGGGTGGGAGGAGGGGTGGGAAAGAATATGAATCATGTAACTATGGAAAATATTTCTTAGTTAATCAATTAAAAAACATTCTAAAAATATTGGGTCCAGTGAAGGGATAGGCTTCAATATTACCAGATGAATTATTAAAAGTTCAGCATCATTCTCACTTCTGAATTAATTAGCTCTAAGCTCTCATCTTGGTTCATTTTAAAAACAAAAACAAAGAAACTTCTTTTCTGAAAATTTTTTTCTCCTCTTTCAGCATTAATCCCCAGCTCTATAGACTTGGACAAATATCAGTGTTGTTGGTTATATAATTTATTAGCAGTGTTACAAACACAAAGACATTTAAATGTTTCAACAATATATCAGTTTCTTTGCATTTTAAACTGTGAATGGGATGAACTCACCCATAAAAGAGAAGTAGATAGCAGAATGGATTAAAAATCATAATCCAACAATTTGCTGATTACAAAAACATATTGAAACAGAAAGAAACACACAGAATTAAAATAGAGGGTTACAACATAATCTATATGGTGGGTCCAAGATGACAGTATACAGGCAGCAACCCAACTCTACTCTTCCAATATGCCCCACCAAACAATTTAAAAATAACTCTTCAAATCAAATTTTGATGCAGCAGAACCAATGAGGGTTCAGACTCTGTTGCTTCAAAATTTGATACTGTCATCTTGACAAATTCTAGAGGAGATGAGGCAAAATAGGGACACTAATAAACTGTTGGTGGAGATGTGAACTGCTCTGATCAATCTATAGAACAATTTGGAACTATGCCTGAAGGGCAATAAACCCTTTGATCCAGCAAATCCAAAGAGATCAGAGAAAAAGGAATGAGATGTATATGTCCAAAAATATTTATAGCAGTTTTTTTGTGTGTGTGTGCTGGTGAATGATTGGAAATTTAGAGGATGCTCATCAATTGGGGTACACCTGAACAGGTTGTAGTACATGATTGCCATGAAGTACTATTAAGCTATCAGAAATGATGAGATGGGTATTTTCAGAAAACATGACTAGATCTATATGAATTGTTGTATAGAAAGTAAACGGAACCAGGAGATCACTGCGTACAGTAATAACAATGTAGTAACAATGATCAACTGTGAAAGACTTGGCTACTCTAATCAAAACAATGATCCAAGAAAATTCCAAAAGACTCATGATGAAAAAATGCTGTCCACCTCTAGAGAGAGAACTGATGAACTCTGAGGATGAAATGAAAAATAATTTTTATTGCTTTCTTTCTTTTTCTTGCTTTTTTGTGATGTGTCTAACATGGAAATATGTTTTGCATTATTTCACATGCATAATTATTATATTGCTTGCCTTTTCAGTAGGTAGGTAAGGGGTAGGAAGGAAGGAGAGATTTTGGAATTCAAAATATAAAAAGGTAAGAATGTCTTAAAAATAAATAAATAAAATTTAAAATAACATATAAAGAAAGGAATTCTTGTGGCATCTTTTCTATAATGGATTTTTCCTACAGAACATCTTTTCCATATTCTTCCAAATCCCCAGTCCCTTACAAGATGACAGCTAACTGCCTAAGTCTCCTCAGGAAGGAAATAATCCCAGTTTTCTCTCTGTGTGTCACAGAGTTTCTTTCCAAGATGACAGTTAAACTGTTTCCCCCAGATTCTATTCCTTCTTCTCTCTTAAAGATACAATGGCAGTACCCATAGACTTTGTGAAAGGAGGTATTTAAGGAAGGGTTAAACTTTCCATTGACATTTGTAAAATACTAGCCAACTCTATCCCTAGATCTTTAGCTTTTCATTTAGCACATCATAATTTGTATCACTGCTTTATAGGTTTCTTCTGACTATGCCCATTGTCCACAAATGAATCATCGAGAAGGTAGTTGTCAATTTGTTAGAAGCCTTGAGAGATTCTCTAACACATAAAAGATCCATACTCTAGATGACAGGAAATTTCTCTCTTGCTTATCTTGGGTTTATAAACACCTGCTTTAGTATCTCTGGCTTCTGGGTGGTAAGGAAAAATAATAAAGGATGAACAAACAATTTGTTTAGCAAATTGTTCTACTTGTCCTACTTGAGAAATGAGAAAGTTGGTATTAGAGGAACTGAGGCATAGGCAACTATCCTCTTACCTCAAATAGGCACTGATTATAAGATTTTCAGAGGAAGCACATTCTGCATGGCTCTCCATAGTCTTATGTTTCCAACCATGACTTCTTATTCTTCACCCTCATCCTAAAATACATATTTGTTCCAATTTTTTAACCAGAAGGACTAGTATGGGCCATTCAACACTTTTTCCTTCTCTTCCTGGTTGACCTCTAAGAGTTGTGAGGGGGTGAAGGGATGAAAGTAGGAGGACTGGAGGAAGGGAAGGATGGATGGGAGAAAGGAGAGAGGAAGGTAGAAGAAGGGAAAGGAAGGTAGTGGTCCCAGCCCTGGCAGGGGAAAATTGACCAGAGCCCTTCAGAGGTTCAAATAAAAGATCAGAGAGCAACTTTAGGATTTGGAATAGCTAGGTTTTATTTAAATTAGAAAAGAGAAAGTCTAGGGAAAACTAGGAGGTAGATAGAAAGCAAAAAATGCCAGAGAGAGATCAGGGTAGATAGTGTCAGTCAGCCTCCAGGCTCCAGAGAGCAGAGAGCAGAGCCTCCAGGGTAGAGAGAGCAAAGAGCAGAGAGCAAAAAGGTGGCAAACTTTCTCCTTTATACTTCTCTGACACCGGTGTTGGGGGAAGTTGTAGTAGGGAGCCCTGGGAAACATAGTCTTCCTGGGCTTACAACAATTCCAAACTGCACAGAGTGAAGGTCTACCTGTTCCTTTATCCCTTGGTACATATTGGCCTTCTGCCTAGACAAAGGGCAAAAATTATAAGTAAAAATTATACCTAGTAATATGTCCAATTGATTGACCTTAAATGGCACTCTTTTAAAGAAAGTAGAGATTGCTAAAAGAAAGACCAGATCAGCTATTATTATTAGAATATTAGAAACTACTCTGAAAAAGGTATCAGTGCCATGTAAGACTGGCAATTCTGTTTTATATGTGATGCTGGAATAACTTTAAAAATAAAATTGGACTCAGATTTATTTCATTCATAAAATATAAAATCCCACACAGAGATACAGCATGATGGGGTGGCTAGAAGCTCAAATTATTGCCAGGAGGATACAGATTTAAATCCTGTTTCAAATACATATGGAGTGTATGACCTTGAGCAAATCATTAAATCTTTCAATGCGCCAGACAATTCCCTAAGATAATAAATTGCTGGAGTTGCCCATTTTGTATTGATAGAGGGAATTTCCACACTAGAAGTTCCTTCACCAATAAAATCACAGGTTTAGAAGTGTTCCTTGAATTATTAGGTAGGCCTTTTACAAACTTCCTCTGAAATGAAATAATAGCTAATATTTATGTAGTGGTAACTACATACTGGGTACTATGCTAAGTGCTTTACAATTATTATTTCATTTTATCCTCACAACAACCCTTGGAGGTAGGTGCTATTATTATCTCCTTTTTACAATTGAGAAATTAGTCTCAGACAAAGGTTAAGAGATTTGCCTAAGGTTGCACATCTGGTAAGTGTCTGAGGCCATATTTAAACTCAAGTTTTCCTGATTCCAAGCCTGATGCTCTATCCATTGCACCATCTAGCCATCCCAAAGCGAGTCAGATCACAGTATCTATTATGAAAAGATGATACTAACAGTGATCCCTCCAAATAAAGACCAATTATAAATTTATGTGCTTTATGTATTTACAACTTACATCACAAAAAATCTACAAATATTTATAAGAAAATAATATATTGACTGAAGGGTGAAGGAATTGTGCCCCAAAGTCCTAGGGATATAAGGAGTAATTTACTATCGCTCAGGAAACACACTCACCAAGTTGCTGGAAGGTACTATGATGTGTGCTTTTTGTTGATTATTACGAAGCCTTTGACTTATGTCCTCATAACTGGTTCACATAATGGCAAATTTACAAAAGAAAACCAAGTATATTGAGAATAGTAGAATGTTTGATGTCTACCATAGAAACCTCTTCTCTATTTAAAACATGCCACCAACACAATAATGTCAAGAACAATTAACATAAAAATGTGGCATTTTTCAAGTGGCCAATATAAACCAATTGTAGATATTCCTACTCTTAAATTCATTATGTTAAGAAGAATTCAATTCAATTCTATTTTTTAAAAAAGCATTTATTAAAATAGCACCAGCCACTGTGCTAAGCAACATGGAGAGAAAATAAAAAAGCAAAGGACAGTCTCTACCCTCAAAGAGTTTATAACCTAATAGGAACAAAGAAGTAAATAAGGTTTCTCATCATGAGTGTTTCCCCAACGACATAAAAATAATATGTAGACTGAATAAATGTAGAATTCTTCCTCTATGCCAAGGAAAAAGAGATTGAATGCTTTATACTTGAATTTGGAAGTCTAACTGAACCAATAGACAATGACAATACATACACATAACTTGGTCTCTTTCAGGAAAGATATACCAAGCAGGGAGTTGTCAAGGATCTGCAATATATCAAGCTATAGCTGACTCTGTTAAGAAATTTCCTGCCATTCTGAAATCAAAGCTTCATTAGAACACATTAAAAACAGTGAACACCTAAAGAATCCTGCTTTAATGTACACTTTTGAAACTGTTAAATGGACAATAGATTTGGAAAGTATACTAACCCCCCCCCAAAAAAAAGATCTCAAGCCCTTTATAAGACTAAAATGTTCATTTAAAAATATTATTTTGTTTACTATTATTTTATAATAATTACTATTATTTTGCTATTTATCAATTTTATTATTTTTAACTATTAACAAAATTTTACAATATTAGCAAAATATAAGCCTGTTTAAGTGGACACAGATTTGAAAAGTATCCAACAAAAAGCTTTACAATATTAAAAGAACCTTTGGAAAAACAAACATACTATTGGATTTGTGAAATGTAACCACAAAAGACTTTGGATAGTACTACCACTACTACTAACAACATTAAAAACTCACATTTATATAGTGCTATATACTTTACATACTTATATAATATAATATAGTATAATTAATTTAATGTAATATAATATAGTATATTATATAATATAAAATAATATTATATAAGTAATATAATACATGTGTATTATATTAAATATACATAATACTTAAAATACTGTTTTCTAGGAACCTATATAGACTGAGAAAGGCTGATCACCTGTATACTGACCTCTAGCTGATGAATTACTTTATTATAACAATTCAAGAACAAAGAAAATACAACACGACTAGTTTTCTGTAGCTCCCTGTATTTCTGCAATGATGGTGGCAGAAAGAAAATGAAGAAGGAGGTAAAAACCCATCACTCAAGAGTTTAGCCTAATTATGCATGTAGGAAAAAACCATAGTACTCAGTTGGATGGATCCATCAGTAAATATACCTTGGACAAAGTCACCCCAAAAGAGCATGAAGAGAGGGAGTTAGATTGTATTTATGAAATATATAGAGCTTTCTTTTTTCTTTTTTAATTTCTTTTTTAACATTCTTTTATTTTTTTAAACCCTTACCTTCTATCTTAGAATCAATACTGTGTATTGGTTCTAAGGCAGAAGAGTGGTAAGAGCTAGGCAATGAGGGTTAAGTGACTTGCCCAGGGTCATATAGCTAGGAAGTGTCAGATATGCCAGATATGAACCCAGGACCTCCCATAGTTAGGCTTGGCTCTCAATCCACTGAGCCACCCAGCTGCCCCTTTAATATTCTTTTTAAAAATTTTGACTTACAAATTCTCTACCTCCCTCTTACCCTTCCCCCATCCCCTGAGAAGGTAAGCAATATGATATCAATTATATATATGAAGTTATATAAAACATTTCCACACCAGCCATGTTGGGGGAAAAAAAGAAAGCAAGAAACATAAAGTGAAAAAATATTTTAATTTGCACTCAGAATCCTTCTGTTCTCTGGAAGTGGATACTATTTTTAATGGCAGATCCTTTGAAATTGTCTTGAATCATTGCATTGTTGAGAATAACTATTCTTTCACAGACAATCATCATATAGTATTGCAGTTACTGTGCACAATATTCTGGTTCTGTTCACTTTGCTTTACATTAGTTCATGTTAAGTCCAGAGCTCTTTTTTCTGAAACCCTCCTACACATTACTTCTTACAGCACAATATAATTTCATCACAGTCATATACCATAACTTCTTCAGTTATTCCATGACTGTTAAGCCATTTCCTCAATGTCCAGCTACTTGCCACCACAAATTAAAGGCACTATAAATATTTTTGTACACATAGTTCCTTTTCATGCACAGGACTTTCAATTTTTTCCAAGTTTCTTCCTGAGGCAAAACTTTATCTTGTAATACTATATATTTGAGAATGTTAATTAATCAAAATTGCAAGCCATCAGAAGTACACCAGAGAAGCATATGTAAACAGGCCATATTATAAAAATAAGCATATTACAATCAATGAGTTGGAAGCAGAAAAATATCAACCTAGTGCTTAGCACAGTGCCTTTTACACCATAGACATTGAATAAGTGTTTTTTAGATTTCTTTTTAAAAATTGTGTGTTAATTTCTTTTTAAGTATTTTTCCATGGTTACATTATTCATGTTATTTCCCTCCCCTTTCCCAGAGTCAACAAGCAATTCCACTGGGTTAAAAATGTACTAATACTCAATATCTATTTCCATATTATTCATTTTTGTAATAGAGTAATCTTTTAAAAACCAAACCCCAAATCCTATACCCATATAAACAAGTGATAAATCATATGTTTGCTTTCTGCATTTCTACTCCCACAGTTCTTTCTCTGGATGTGGATAGCATTCTTTCTCATAAGTCCCTCAGAATTGTCCTGGATCATTGCATTGCTATTAGCAGCAAAGCTGATTACATTTGATTGTTCCATACAGTTTCTGTGTACAGTGTTCTCCTAGTTTCACTCATTTTGTTCCACATCAGTTTGTGGAGGTCTTTCCAGCTTGTGTGGCAATCAAGCAGTTTATCGTTCCTTATCGCATAATAGTATTCCATCCTCATCACATATCGTAATTTATTCAGTCATTTCCTAATCATGGGACACCCCCTCATTTTCCAAATTTCTGCCACCACAAAGACAGTGACCTATGAATATTTTTGTACAAACATTTTTCATTATTTTCTCTTTGGGTTACAAACCTGATAGTGGTGTTGCTGGATCAAAGGGTAGGCATTCTTTTGATGCCCGTTGTCTAACCCTAACCCTAACCCTAAATATACCACAAGTTGAAATCTCTGTACCCAAAAAAATAAATTAATTAAATAAAATATTTTTTTTTCAGAATTGCTTCTTCAAATTGCCTTCCAGAATGGTTGGATTAATTTACAACTCTAACAGCTGTGTATTAGTGTCCCAATTTTGCCACATACCCTCCAACATGTATTATTTTCCTTTACTATCATATTGGCCAATCTGCTAGGTGTGAGGTGGTACCTCAGAATTGTTTTAATTTGCATTTCTCTAATCAGGAGGGATTTAGAACATTTTTCATGTGATTATTGATGGTTTTGATTTTTTTCATCTGAAAACTACCTACTCATAATCTTTGAACGTTTGTCAGTTGGAGAATGGCTTGATTTCTTCTACATTTGACTTAGTTCCTTATATATTTGGGAAATTAGACCTCTGTCAGAGAAATTTGTTATAAAATTCTTTTCCCAGTTTGTTGCTTCCCTTCTAATTTTGGTTGCATTGGTTTTGTTTGTATAAAACCTTCTTAATTTAATACATTCAAAATTTGAATAAGTGTTTTTGATTGATTTAGATGTGTGATTGGAAAAGTGTGCCTACTTGTCCTATATTGAGAATAATAACCTAATAGACAGATGGGTATGACAGTGGGATGCTATAATGACAATAGACCATGAAGGAAAGCCTTCAGAATGTTAAATGGACTCTTATGGAGGATTTACTGGACAACTGGCAGTTAACCATGACATTTGCAATAATGGTTCAGGGTACTAGAAGGTATATGTTGATTGAGGTCTGTGTTGTTGAAGAAATTATATACGTGGTGAGCTCATGGAGCCATTGAAGAATTAAAAGATTTTGAGATTTATGAAGTGCTTTCCTCATAGTCCTCTGACATAGGTGGTTCAGAAATGTTTTAATCCTCATTTTATATAAAAGAAAACAGAGACGTGGAATGGTTAAGCCTCTGACACATCTAAAAAGAGCTAGCTAGTTGCATAGGGGAAACCAGAAACCTGATCTCCTAATTCCTACACTGGGGGAGCTCTTTCCATTACAAGTTTTCACCTTATCACAAATCATGCTGCTCTGTTTTTAAGGGAGATCAAAACTATTTACAAAATCTCCACAAATAGTTTTCTAACAATAACTCTAAATATGTCTTTTTGTAAAAGGGCATACATAAAATACACACACATAAATAGAACCAAAATGGCCAGACACAATGCTACTTCAGGCTCCTTTCTGTGCAGCTTTCATGCCCTGCCCCAGTGCAATCTGTCCTCCTCCCTTGCTGAAGTTGCCTAGATCCTACCTCAGGCACTGGGTCTCCCTGCTAGCACTTGAGTAACAAGCCATGCTCTTATGATACATATTGCTCCTCATCTCTTTGACTCAGGAGCCATTTAAAGTTATAAGCCAGTGACAGCTTAAGTGATACTTGTAATAAAATCATACACATGCAGGGGTGGCACTGCCATTTCAAAAATGGGGGTGGGGAGGGAATGTAGTTAATATGCTAACTTATTTTGTTGTTCCACCCATCCTTGGTCTGGGGTAGAGCTTCAAGAACTTTCAAGAACACTGAAAGGAGGCATTTTTTTCCTTTTTAAAAAAATTTTTTTAACTAATTGATTTAGAATATTTTTCTATAATTACATGATTCATGTTCTTTCCCTCCCCTGGGAGGAGGCATTTTTGACATCAGGCATGAAACTGAAATGGATAATCTACTGGATGGTAAAGATTAATGTTCCAAATTTCAGATTTCTAACACCTAGACATGCTGGAACTGAAGATGCAAATCCCATCCAAAACCAAAGAGTGAGTAGATCTTTAATCTCCCTCAAGTGGTTAAGAGGAGGCTCACATTACATAGTCCATCAGTTTGGGATGGAACTTTGCCTCTTATGGTCAGATATGGTGTATTCTTGGGGTAAGCTAATTCTGAGAAAAATAATACTTGGTTTGGTTCTGAGTCTAATGTAAATTGAAGAAAATTTTGCTAACTTTGGGCTAAGAAAATGCTAATATCAGAAGCATCAGAATTTAAAACCTATCTACAGAGCTTTATGTCATGAATACATAGCTGAAAGGAAACATATAAGTCATTGAGTCCAACCTACTCATTTTTCAGATAAGGAAACAGAGACCCCAAGGAAGTTAAGTGACTACACACAGGAAGAAAGTAACTGAGCTGGGATTCGAACCACTGAGATCCTCTGACTCCAAATGTCGCACCCTTCCCAATGGGCCATACTAAGCTCTTAGGTATAGATATGGATATAAGCAGACATATGTGGATACTACTATATCACAGAAATAAATATTTGCCTAATGCCCTTGGTCACCTTTCAGAAAGAAGACTCAGTCTTCAAGGAGGCTATATGTAATAATTATGATCAAATATTATGAAAGATGTGAATGTGTGTGTGCGCTCATATTTTAAGTGCTTTAGTGCAAAGACTGGAACTAAATTTATACTAGGCTTGAGGAAGAATCCTAAATTCCTATCATCCAGTGACAATTAAAAAACATTAGTCATGGTTCTGTTACAGAAGTAAGGCGTTGAAACTCTGCTTTTACTTAGCTACTCTGACCAATACAGTCATCTAGGACAAT
Organism: Gracilinanus agilis; assembly: GCF_016433145.1. Classification (NCBI taxonomy): domain Eukaryota; kingdom Metazoa; phylum Chordata; class Mammalia; order Didelphimorphia; family Didelphidae; genus Gracilinanus; species Gracilinanus agilis. The sequence goes on from NC_058130.1 coordinate 619,674,003, forward strand.
TCCATAGGACTCATGATGAAAAGTGACCTCCAGAGAGAGAATTGATGAATTATGAATATACATTGAAGCATGTTTTTTAAACTTTTTCTTAGTTTATTTTTCTGCAAAATGGCTAATATTTTGTATGATTTCACATGTCATAAAGGATATTATATTGCTTCTCTTTCTCAATGGGTTGGGGAGGGGCGAGAGGAAGGGAGAGGATTGGGAACTCAAAATTTTAAAAATGAATCTTTAACAAATAAAAAAAGAAACCACTTTTCAACTAACAATCTTCCTAGAAAGGGAAGACACACATATGTGAAATAACAAGAGGACAAGGTGAGACTAGCTGTAATGATGGATTATTTGCCAGTTTCATAGGAAGCCAAAGAAGAGAAACAATAGTCACAGACAGTTTGATGAAGAGGAAAGATGTGAGTTGGGTCTTGAAGGATGATGAGAATATGACTAGAGAGTAAAAACACAAGGGACATGTTAAATATTGAAATTAAAATTTTAAATTTAAAAATTTAAATTTAAAAATAAAAATAAATACATAAGTGATAAATATTTATTAAGAAAAGTCAGAAAATTCTTGGAGGGGCTTTTGGATGTCATGGGTGCTACTTAGTTGTCTTCTAAGCTTCTTGCTCAAAAAGCATGTTACCCCTCCAGCTTCTAGGATGAAACACAAGTTCCTGTCACTGAAAGTCCCCACAATCTTACTCCAAATAAATCTTTCTAGAATCATTTCACAAATACACACACTTTGTGATCAGCCAAATTGTGCTATGTGTTTTTTAATGTACATGATATCTCTTCTCCCACTTCTGTGCCAACCTGGAATACTCTTGCTTCTCACCTTTGCCACTTGAAATTCTCAGTTCCCTTTAAAGGTCAGCTCAAATGTAACTTTTAGAAAACAAGTCTTTTTTGATTTCCCAGTTTATTAGTTTCTTCTCCATTTGAACTATTCTGTATATATCTTGCCTCTGCTATTTTTCCCTCCATAGAAAATAAGTCTCCCATAAAGGATTGTTTAAATTTTTTTTGGTAACCCCAACATTACTTGAATGTAGACACTTAAGAGGTGCTTTTAAAAAATTGAATTGACCTTATTCTCCTGCTCCTTATATCTCCTTTCACATTTATTCTTTATCCGCAAGACTCTCTTTCCTTTTCAGTCACTTCATCCCAAAATGCAAATAGCAAAAAAGTGTATTACAGTTTCCAAAGGAAGGGACAAAGGATTCAAAGGAACCCTAAGATTTGGAGAATGCTCTGACACTTCATTAGGGTACAGAATACATGATTCTTCCTCCAAACACAAGAGCTCCTTGACTCTCAAAGGTTTTCAGTTGTTCACAAGAAAATAGGGACAGCTAGGTGACTCAGTGGATAGAATGCCAGTCCTGGATCTGGCCTTATATATACTTTCTAGCTATGTGACCCTGGGCAAGTCACTTAACCTCAACTGCCTAGCCCTTATTGCTCTTTTGCCTTGCAATTGATATACAGTATTGATTCTAAAGCAGAATGTAAGAATTAAAAAGAAAGTAAAAATAAAATGCTATCTACTAGTTTTAGCTCAGCTGAACCCAGAAAGAAATCATGGTTCCCAGGAGCCAGATTAGTTTGCTTCTTAGAGGAGCCTTTCAACCTCTTCAGGAGATTTTACTTTCAATCAATCAATTAATATTTTTAAGTGCCACCTATGTGCCAGGCACTACACATACAAAAAGAGGAAAAAGGCAATCCATGCTCTCTAGGGGATCACAATCCAATCATTATATTAGATCTGTATTGGTGAACCTATGGCACACATGCCAGAGCATGCCAGAGGGGGTTGCTCCTTTCCCTCTTTCCATGCACTGAGAAAATTTCTCACATCACCCACCCCTCTGCCCAGCAGCCCAATGGAAGTGCTTCCTCCCTTTCCTGTCTGGAGGAAGGTGGGAGGCTCACATGTGATATGAGGATTGCAGTTTGCGCATTCTAAGATTTCTAAAAGGTTTACCATCACTGTATTAGATGAAGAGATTTAACAGAAAACTAAGGAATATTGAAAAGTTTAATTTTTTAAAATCAAATTAAGAACTATTCAAATGCAAATCAAAACAACTCTAAGATACTACCTCACACCTAGCAGATTGGACAAAAATGACAGCAAAGGAAAGTAATAAATGTTGGAGGGGATGTGGCAAAATTGGGACACTAGTGTATTGTTGGTGGAATTGGGAATTGATCCAAACATTCTGGATGGTAAGTTGGACCTATGCTCAAAGGACTTTAAAAGACTGTCTGCCTTTGGATCCAGTCATACCACTGCTGGGATTATACCCCAAAGAGATAATAAGGAAAAAGACTTGTAAAAAAAATATTTATAATTGCACTCTTTGTAGTGGCAAAAAATTGGAAAATGAGGGGATACCCTTCAATTGGGGAATGGCTGTACAAATTGTGGTATCTGTTGGTGATAGAATACTATTGTGATAAAAGGAATAATATACTGGAGGAATTCCATGTGAACTGGAATGACCTCCAGGAACTGATGCAGAGTGAAAGGAGCAGAACCAGGAGAACATTGTACACAGAGACTGATACACTGTGGCACAATCGAATGCAATGGAACTTCTCTACCAGCAGCAATGCAATGATCCAGGACAATTCTGAGGGATCTATCATATCCAGAAAAAAAAAACTGTGGGAGTAGAAACATAGAAGAAAAACTAATGCTTGATCACATGGGTTGATGGAGACATGATTGAGAATTTAGACTAAGCAATCACCCTAATGCAAATATTAATAATATGGAAATGTCTTGATCGATGACACATGTAAAGCCCAGTGGAATTATTTGTTGGCTACAGGGTGGGGTGGGGGGTTGGCAGGAGAAGAGGGGAAGGAAAGAACATGAATCATGTAACCATGGAAAATATTCTAAATCAATTAATTAAATAAATTTTTTCAAAAAAATTTAAAAAATTAAAAGAACTATTTGAATTTATTTTTCATTTCAGTTCATGAAGCTCAAAATATGACAGATTCCTAAAAAGCTTTTCTCTATGACCATTCTCCATTGGGGAAGATGGATAGACTTATGGAATGTTGGCTATAAACAGGATAGTGAGATCAATTATTTAGGCCAATATTTTCATTTTTAAAGAGAAGAAAAGTGAGACTTGCAAGATAAGTGACTTGCCCAAGATCCCACAGTGAATTAATGGGAAGCTTCAGAACTGTGCTGGAACTAGCTCAAATTGGCTCTTAAATTTTCAGTGTGAACATTTATACCTTAGAAATGCTACAAATCAAGGTTTGATTATTTTTTTTATTAACTAAACTTAAGAGAGTGATGAAGAAAATGTTAATAATGCAGATTAAACTAAAAATATATCTTGCCATATATGTACATTTATATTTATGCATTTATTTTTTTATACACACACACACACACACATATATATATATGTATATATATATATATATATGTATTTTTCCCTAAGAGCTGAATGGTAAAGATTTACTAGTATTCCCTATGAAAGATGGGATTAGAATCCAGATCCTCTAACTCCAAGTCAAGGAAGGGCATGCTCCAGTACATCAGGGCTGCTTCTAATTTTCAGTGTTCACCCTAAGTTATGCTCAGCGAGCTATTTTTCTTCCCAAACATAATTTATACTTCACAGAAACCTGCAGTTGCATAATGGTGGTTTCTAAGTCCATTTGTCTTTTCTCACATCCCAATTTCTATTTTTTCAAAGTGCCTGACTTTTAAAGTGGGTATGAAATGGATCTAATTATAATGGAACTCTAGCTGATTAGAGGGGTGAGCTAAAGGGTTCAGGCTAGACATTATGGTAGCAATTTTTCTCTCATAGAATGTGGCAGCGAGTAAATCAACCCCAAAGGCATATGTTAAAGGTAATACCAAGTTACAAGTCATTGTGCCCAGTACAAAAACACCCCTGACCTCTCACTGCACTATGGTTGAAGACTTGAGTCACTGTAGTTCTCAGGAACTCAGCAAATAAGGACAGATCACAGGCCTTTATAAGTTAGTGAATCAATGACAATTGTTCCCTGGGGCCCATCAGGGCTGCGAGAACAATAAAAAACTAAACGGTGGGGGGGATGAATTGGATCTAGAGAGCACAATACATAGACAGGTTATATGCTTTTATATGTATGATTAATATGAAAAATGCACGCTTTATTTATCCTGGGGTTATGCCAACTTGTGGGCAGGGTGTAGGTGTGTGCAGACTTTTGTACTGAAACCTAACATCAAACCTAGGTGGGTGGGTAGGAGTTACCCTTTTCCTTTGACCAAATAAGGCGATTCAACCTAAAAGAGGGCTGGCATGCTTCACCTCCTTGTATGTCCTTCTCCAGAAGCTGCTTGGGGATAGGAGGAAGGAAGTACAGTGGTAGTTTCTTTCACAATCATTTCTGAGGTCACAAAAGTACAAAGTGACTTTTAAAAAAGAACAGTGTCTCCCAAATAAAAGGTGGTTGAATGGTCCCTGGGGAAGAATGTTCTCAGAGTCACGTGGGCAGGGATGCCATCATTTCAAAAAGGCTTCTGCAGTTACCCATGTTCCCTAGGAGCCTTGGGAAGATAAAGGAGGGTGGCACCCATCAGCTTCCGCCTTCCAGAGTGTTTGTGCATTGGCACACCTTCTCTGAGACTTGGGAATCTGGAGTTTGTAGTCAGGTTGAAACAGAGGACATGGACATAATGTGGTGTAGAAGTCGTAAAGACATTAGATTTGAAATGAGAATCTTGGGTTCCATTCCTAGCTCTATCACTTATTCCCTGAGTGACCTTGAATCTTCCCTGAATGAAATCATTTCACCTTGTTGGGTCTCAATCTACTGCTTTAAAAAAATGAAGGCGATCTGGTGGACTAAAAGACCTCAAAGGTCCTTCTAGCTCTAGACTTTTGTGAACCTAAAAAATCTCCCATTAGGGTCCTAAATAGCTAAAATGGAATAGAGTTGAAGGAGAGGATCTGAATAAAAATTACTCATCCTCATCTGATCCTTCTCCCACAATCACCAAAAAAAATAGCCCTTCATTGCACTGATTCTTTGGGGCAAAGTGGGGGTGGTTACTCTAAAGCAGAGCCCAAGAAAGTACCAGACTCATAGAGAAATAATGTGTAGGGTACACTGCTCTTTTTTTTTATTCTAAGAAAGAGTTGACTAGATCATGCTTCTAGTTGTAATGTAGGGTGTGTCTCTTAAAAATGACCCTAAAGACATAAACCTTTCAGAAGCCAGGATGAAATCAGAGGAAAATATAGAGGCACAATGGAAAGCAGAAGGAAATCTGGCCTAGTAGTCAGGAGATGAAATCTAGACCCAGCTTGTCCACTTATTAGACTTTGGCAACTCTTGGCCTTGAGCAAGTCTTTCTCTGGTCCTCAGTTTCTTCTTTAGTTAAATAAGGAAGTTGACCTAAATGATTTCTAAGGTTCTTTTTTTTTTTTACTCTTAAAATCTTATGGTTAGCTGGTTCAACATTAAGATGACAAGAACATAGAAAAGAAAAATTTTAGAAGGACAAATCTAGAAACGCACAAAAGGACAATTCAACTCCTAGAACAATACCTTTGAATCTCATATGTCCCTCTACTTGTACTCCAAAGGATTATTTGTATGATTGTAGGGCAGCATCGGGTAGCTAGCCTTTCAGCAATGGCCAAAGTATTTAATGGTGGAAACTTCTGACTGAAGAATGAAGAACGAACTTCTCATGCTGATTATTTTCTGCTGGTTTTTACAGGTTGGCTTTCTTCATGATGGTGTCCCATGATCTAGAAATGGTTAATTTGTGTTTCCCTCATCTTTCTTTCAAGACTTTATTGGATAGAACTTGAACTGAGATTTGGAGAATCTGGATTTTATTTCTAGTTGACTAGAAATCAATTGTGTATTTACTTAGTACTACACTAGACCTTGTGGAAAATAAGAGAAATAAAATACATGGGCTCTGCCCTCAAAAAGTTTCTTATCTTGTTGGGAAGACAAAATTGGCATAAACATGTATCAGAGTACACTGAGTAGCTATAAAAAGCCTCATCACTTCCCTATTATCCAGAGAGCAAGGCATGAATTCCAATGGCAAGGTATTTATTCTCCCTTACCTGAGTGGGACTTTCCAATCACTGATGAAGTTTTTTGTGGTACTGTCTCAAATTTACAAGTTAGTTGATATAGTTGAGGTATAGTGGTATACCAAAGCACTCTCCAAAATAGAGGCAATGGCCCGATTCCAAGAGTTGTATGATCAATCAACTGGAGGGTGGGAAAAAGTTTTTTCTCCTGCCTAAAATAGACAATTATGGGACTTGTCTCCAAGACAACTACTACCCTCCTATCCTATGACACTACCATTTTGTCTCCTCTTCCCACTATACAAGTTCCCTACCTTCCACCTTCTGATAATACCACGGAAATCTAACAATTGTCTGGTGGATGCACAGATGCACAGGTTCATAGAGATTCAGAAGCAGAAACATACACACTAGGACCGTCTTCACGGTCCTAAAAGGGAACAAATGTATAGGAACAATCTAAACCTATTTCTCTACAAACGGGATGTGATGTAAAGGCCCTTTGAGAAAGTTGTACCTCCTAAAGGAGAGGAATATTTAACTTCCAGTCAATCCCGAGTTTTTCCCCACAATGCATAGGAAGGCTCAATTCCAGAGTGGCACTAAAATCTGGATGAGCTACTTGGGTTCCTGTGACAAGAGTGAAGAATCACTTTGAATATTAGTGCCTTCAGGTACACATCTTATGTATTTTCTGTGATTAAATAAAGCCTGCCTTATTTGTCTAAGCGCTTATAGGGGTCTAAGGTCCCTGTTAGGATCTAGATTTTTGTGCCCCAGCAGCCACTCTGAGGGTGACATGATGTACTTATCTGTTCTCAACTTGTAGTTTTTGTATTTTGGTACAACCTGCTAGAGTTTGCATGAAATTGGCATAACCTTCCAGAACACAATATCACTTTGAACCATAATGATGACTACAAAGATATAATAATAATAACATTTATGTACTCTTTACAGTGATACAACTCTTAAAATATGTGTGATCTCATTTCCAACAACCTTGTGAGGCAAGTAGCCAAATATTATCATCTCCTCTTTACAAATGAGAAAATCCCCATTTTATAGATGATTCTCAGAGATGTTACAAAAAACAACCCAACAATCTCGTTCAAATAATAGTGTCAGAGCCAAAATATAAATATAGCTCATTAAAACCTTTGTGATTTCCACTGTGCAATGCTACCATATTAAAGGAGGAAGAAGGATCATAGGACCATAAGTATAGAGCTGCAAGGGGAAGAAGGGAACAAGCATTTATAAAGTGCCTACTATAGGATAGGCACTATGCTAAGTCCTTTTTTTTTTTTAAACCCTTGTACTTCAGTGTATTGTCTCATAGGTGGAAGAGTGTTAAGGGTGAGCAATGGGGGTCAAGTGACTTGCCCAGGGTCACACAGCTGGGAAGTGTCTGAGCCCGGGTTTGAACCTAGGACCTCCCGTCTCTAGGCCTGACTTTCACTCCACTGAGCTATCCAGCTGCCCTAAGTCCTTTTTTTTTTTTTAACAAATATATTATTTGATCCTCACAATAGCTGTGTAAGTGTTGGTGTGATTATTGTCCCCGTTTTACAGATGAGAAAACTGAGAGTCAATGAATTTAATTAATTTTCTTAATCTTTTCAAATCAGACTTCACAAAACATCATCAAAGCTCAAAAGAATAGTCCTGAATTAAAAAGATCAAGTAAACTGAAGCAATTGTTTCTTTTCTATTCCCTGTATAAAAACTTTCAAAAAAAATTTTCCATATGTTATAGATGTATATTCCTGAGTATATATGTACATAAAATGTAGAAGCACACATATGTTCATGTATATTATATAAATTTTATCATACATAATTATAGGTCCATATAGATTTTTCTTTTATACATGAGCATTATTTGTAACATATATGCATATACATATATAATAACTTTCTATATTATATATTTTAAAATCCCAAACCTTTGAGAATATTTTGTTCTAATAAAAATTTCCCTCTACCACTGTTTGTGGTTTTTCACCACCAATTCAGGTTATTGTTTATTTTTTCAAACACGTTATCTTCAAAGGCAATTTTTATCCTTAAGCCAACCTTTTCCCTTTGTTTGCTTTTATTGGTTTCACCTTCTATTATTTCTCCCCTACTTTCCTTTTAGATTTCATCACCTATTGAACCCTGACCACAAAAGGATGTCTGCTCATTGACATGCCAATAGTGTGAGGAAGCCCTCCCTGACCCCTCACCTTTGCTCCCTTCCCACCCAGGTATAACAATATAGATTTTCCTCAAACGTTTTGCATGGGGGTCTGCAAAGGGGCAAGATTGTGGGCCAGAATACTCAATTTCCCCAAATCTCATTCTTTAGACATTTTTAAGGCTATTTAGAGAGAATGAAAATTAAACAAATCTTGGGCTTCTACTTCATGTTGCTCATTTCTCGCTTGAGTTAAATTTCTGTGTAAAGACTCTGCCTTCCAATTCAATTTGTCCAAACATTCATTAACAGTTAATGTGCACAATAGATTTTAGATATGAAGTCAGGAGATCTGGATTCTAATCCTAACTCTGCTGTCAAGTATCTGTACAAGTTTGGGTACCCCTGGGCCTCTCCTTCCTTGTGTTTAAAATAAGAGTGTAACCATGGAAAACTTTTCATAATTAATCAATAAAATAAAAATAAATTAAAAAAATAAAATAAGAGGAGTAAACTAGATAAATTCTAAGGTCCTTCATAGCCCTAAAGTTTAGGTTTCTATGATCTAACCCCTAATTTCACGTACTTGTAGATACTGGTCTTTCCATACATGTTGCAGCATTTCTGTGGAAGGCAGATAGTGTGGACCTTGTTTAGAATCCAGGAACCAAAGGTCTAGAAAGTTCAATTAACTGGGTACAACAAATCAGAGTTCCCAGGAAGTCTACAAATGCCTCAGGAGTGGAAATAGTGTTCTCCATATATAAGTGTGAAGTACTCTCTGTAGCTGATACTTGAATTAATGACCCACTCCTGCTTCTTCAAGCTTCTGAGTCATCTTGGAGAAGACAATTAGTCAGAACAACAAGACTCAGGGTCTTCTGGTTGATCTTTCTTTAAACCTCCAAATGGAATTCTTCTTCATCTTCATCATTGTATTATTCTGGCTCGTTCCTTCTTGCAACAACCCAGATAATAAGCAATTAAATGTGTCTCTGAAAGAATTCAGGTAAATTAAACTAGATTAAATGTTTTGAATGATTATTCAACAACTGTGGACGTGATTGGGTATGATATACAGCGTTTGTCTGAGAACCTGCCCAATCCTGCTCCCTTTGAACTCACCACCTGGGCAGTGACACATAGGACAAGCATTCTCTCTATGTTCCTATTGTTGCATGGTTAAAAAACTTTGAGGAGCTCTCTTATTGGAATTTTTATAATAAATTATTGTTTAAATGTCATATGGAGGAGTTTGTATTTGATTCTGAAGGTCATCACAGTTGCTCAAGAGTGATCTAATTTCTGAACTTTGGGAAAATCAGAAGAGATGATAGCCACACCAGTGAACCAATGAAATCATAAATCTTTGAAGTATGAAGTTATCTTCCTGGTAAATGAATATATATCGAAGAGGATTGGCTTCCATTGAAGCAGTGTGTTGTTGCAATGGAAAAAATACCATTCTGCAGTTCAATAATCTGAGTTCACACACTAGCTCTATCACTTATCTGAGTAAGGGAAGTCCCCACTATGGGACTCTGTTTCCTCATCTGTAAAAGGAAGGGAGCAGTTTAGATGTTCTCTAAGGTCTCTCTCAACTCTAGATCTTATTCAGGAAGTGTCCGAATCCTCCTTACACTGATTTTGATCTTTGGTTCTTGTATCCTGATATGATTTAACATTGCTTTTTATATAATACATAGCTTTCCTTTATTCCATCATCTCCAAGCTGGCTTTTCATCATCGCCTAATTCAAGTTGTAGTTTTGACACCTGGAGCTAGGTGGAAACTGCAAGTGTACAGTAAGTAGTTTACTCAGCAGTCCTGGGGATGGGCCTTTGGGATTTGCTTCAAACAACATAGTTGAATCTCCAAATCCTCATTTAATCCTCACTGGATGGTGGGACTCTCTGCAATTTAAAATATGATGGTATCTCAGCCCTCTCCAAGAGTGGCTACAGATCTCTCCCTTTTCTCTAGTGGAGGAGGGCCTGGGGCTGGCTCGTTTTTTATTCTCTCTGTTTATATTACTCTGATGTGGGATAGCAGGGCCTTCCAGGGCTTACCTTATAAATCTCCTGCCTGATAAGATGAAGCTGGCAGGTGTTTGCAGGCCTTGTCTTCTAGTTGTTTTATTACTGGCTGCTGTGGTTTCAAAAGAGCCCGTTTATCTGCAGATGACTTCAGATAGGGGCCCTGTTGACTTCTACTCATCAGCATTGTCATTCATGTCATGCCTATCCATAAGGAGCAAACACAATTAGACAAAAAACACACCCCTGCCCTTAGTGAGAGTCCCTCCCCTGGAGATATACTCTATCTGGGTCCCGGCCCTGTGCCTGACGAGCAAACTTGGTGAGTTACCACGTTCTGGAGGACAGGACGGGCAGAAGGTTCCAAGCTTTAGCAGCCAAAGCCCTGAGTCTTTGAAGTCCAGTTGAACAGTTATTTGAGCTCTAGATTTAACTCCATCTTACTTCCATCACTTACTTAGGCAAGTAGAACCTTTCTGGATCTCAGGTTCCTACTCTGTGGGCAGCCTAGGTGGCACTGTGGGTAGAACACTGAGCCTGAGGGCTGAAAGACTCACCTTCCTGAGTTCAGCTATGGTCCCAGACACTTACTAGCTGTGTGATCCTGGTCAAGTCTTTTAAAACTGTTTGCCTCAGTTCCTTCATTTATAAATTGAGCTGGAGAAGGAAATAGCAAACCACTTTAGTATCTTTGCCAAGAAATCCCCAAATGAGATCTCAATGAGTCAGACATGAACGAAACCACCAAAAAACCGCAAAAGCTTTCTAATGAGATCTATTCCAATAAAATCTTTCTTGGTTCCTGACCATTTTCAGTCCCCAAAATATTTGCTTAGTTGTGATCCTGGTAAAATTCATTTTCTTTAAAGTCAAAAGACTTATGTTTGAATCATTTAACCTCCCTGAGCCCCAATTTTCTTCTAGAAATAACAATACAGTACCTTCTTTACAGGGTTGTCATTTGTGTGTGTGTGTGTGTGTGTGTGTGTGTGTGTCTGTGTGTGTCTGTGTGTGTGTGTGTGTATTAAGTTATAGAGTGTCTTAAGTTATACAGTGCTATATAAATGTAGTCTATCAATATTGTTACTGAGAATCATCCTTGGAGTCAGGAAGACCTGGGTTTGAGTCTCACTTTACACAGATTGGCTAGGTGCCAGTTTGGACAAGTCACTTAATTTCTGTTATCCTAGCAATTCTCTAAGATTCCAATTTTCAGGGCATGTGCTGATCTGCATTGGTAGTGAGCTATGCACCCTCCCCACCTTCAGGCTGAGCTCTGTGCCCAGAAAACCCTCCTTTCTCCTCTTAACCTATTGAATCCTGTACATCCTCAGTTCAAACAGCATCTCCTCTAGGAAAACCCTTCTTATTGGAAGTACTTTCTACCAACAAAATCATAGTTCCAGTTATGTATGTGTACTTATGTGTGCATATGTGTATAATGTATAACATACATATATCATATGTGTGTGTTATATGTGCATGTTTGCTTTTTTGCACACATGTGTATGTATACATGTACACCCATTTTTAAGTCTTTTGGGCATCACCTTTATAGGAGATGTGTGCACGGCACTATTAAAGACACAAAACAGTACGAAAGGAGGTTTAAAATGTAGTTGGGGAGACGTGACAAAATGTTGTTGTATGTGATTAAGATTTGTAAGTGGTGTTGATCATAAGTGCGAGGAAAGATGATATATGACTGGCCTGAGCAGAAAGGCTACATGGAGAAGATGGCAGTCAACTAAGCTGAACCAGAGAGAAGAGTTAGAATTTGGAGAGGTAAAGAAAGGAGGTTGGAAGAAATTTCTACAGAGAAAGAGAAACCAAAGTTATAGTGTTTCTAATGATTAGAATTGGAGGTGTGGAAAGAAATAGATAACTGATCTGATAGTGAAGGGAACCCCCTGACTAGGAAAATTTCCTCTTTTGATATGCATATATATCAGCTCTCTGGCTCATATTGCTTCTTACTTTGGCCCTAATAACAAGCGGGGGGTGGGGGAGGTGGGGGGGAACCATTGCAGTTACCAGGCTCTCATCTGAACCAAATTCAGACTTTGAGTAATTTTTTTGGGAAAATAAAGGAAGGAAAGGAGGGTGAGGAAAGCGTCTATAAAGAAACTGAAGGGCTATCCATCAATTGTGAAACAGCTGAACAAGTTGTGGTATATGATTGTAATGGAATATTATTGTGCCATAAATGAACAAGATAGTCACAAAAAACCTGGAAAGATTTATATGAACTGAGACAAAGTGAAGTGAGCAGAACCAGGAGAAAATTGTACATAGTAATAGCAATATTGTACAATAATCAATTGCAAATGACTTCACTATGACGAGCAATGCAAGGATCTAGAATACCTCCAAGGGACTCATGACAAAAATGACTATCCATCACCACAGTGAGAATTTATGGAGTCTAAATCCAGATTGAAATATAGCATTTTTTGCTTTTATTTCTTCCATGAATTTTTCTCTAGTGTAAGCAATATATACCTATTTTCACAACATGATTGACAAGGAAATATGTACTGTTTGACAACACATGTACAATCAATATCATATTACATGCCATTTTGAGAAGGGTGGAAGGGAAGGAGAGAACATGGATAAGAAAATAACAGAAAACAATTAGTAAAAATTGTATGGACATGTAATATGGAAAAAAATTAACTCATCAATTAAAAAAAGAAATAAAGTACTTGCCATGTACCAGGTCCTATGCCAAACACTTTATAAATATTATATCATTTTATCTTGATAGCCACCCTGTGAGGTAGGTACTTGAATTATCTCCATCTTGTAGTTGAGGGACCTGAGGCAGACAGAGATTAAGTGACTTGCCCATGGTCACACAGTTAGTCTGTGTGTCTGAGGCTAGATTTGAATTCCTGTCTTTCTGACACTTGGACCAGGGCTTTAACTATTGAGAGACCTAGCTGCATCATTAAGATTTAAGGATAAATAGTCAGCTTTTCTTTTCTTTTTGAAAAGTTTTATTTAATTAATTAATTTAGAATATTTTTCCATGGTTACATGATCAGCTTTTCTTTATGTGCAATTATGTTTTGTTCTTTCAGGATAAATTTCATTAACAACTACAGTACTTATCCTTGGTGAGAAAGACACTATTCTAATCCAAGAGGCAATCATCCCAGGCTAAGTGGTGAAAGGGTCATCTCTCTAACTGTAGCCATTTGAAACATCAAGGTTGCTTCCAACCTAAGAAGCTATTCAGTTATGGCCTCATTCCCTAATTATTATAATGACTTAGAAGGGCAATTACCTTTTACTTGGCCCTTATTAAATTAAATCCACAACCACCACAAAACCAAGAATCAGCCCTGTGCAACCTGGGCTTTGGACCAGCCAAGGTGTATACGATTTGGGAGAGTAGGGGAGTGAAAAAAGCCAAAGATTAAGTTAATGGAGTCTTTCTTTTGGCATTGGAGGGCCCATTGTTTAAAATAAGAGTGGGACCCAAACTCACACCTCTTGGTTATCAGATAGGAATCTCTAGTGCCAGGAAGAGGCAAAAGTAATTGAATAGAATGAGTGCTGGATTTATAGTCAGAAAGTCAGAGTTTGAATCCTGCTCTGTTACTTAGGATCTAGGTCCTATAGATTCTAGGATATTGGGCGAGACATCTCATCTCCAAAGGCTAGTTTTCTCATTGCAAAATGAAGGGGAGGAACCTTTAAAGTTCCTTCCAACTCTAAACATAGGATCTTTACCTATTATGACTGAAGTATTTACTGAAATAGTTCACAATTTATATTGAGTTTTAAAGTTTACAAGGTATTATCTTGAATTACAAAGGCATATTATCTCACTTGGTTCTCAAAGTAGCCCTGGGAGATAGGGCTCTTTTCATTTCTATTACCTCAGCATTTTACAGATGAGAATGCTGAAGATCAGAGAGGTTACTACACTAATGTCATACAGCTAAGAAGTCTATAAAATAAGATTCAAATTTAGGTCTTCCTGACTTTAAATCTGGAACTTCATCACCCTCATACCATGCCATCTCTGCCTCTATGGAGACAATATTCTAACTTTCCTTGAAGTTTGGAAGTAGGCTGGAATGGGATGGGAAAGAATAATATCAAGATAATAATATCAAGAAAGAAGAAGTGTGCCTAATATAGTTTTCTAGTAAATTCTAGTCAGTCATATTGTTTCTGGTTCCTATCTGCTGCTCTCCCCATTTTACATAAACTTTACCAGGAATTAGCTTTACTAGATTTTTAGAAGAAACTCAAGGAATTATGCTTATATCAGGTTTTGCTCTTTCTTGTGAATACATTGTAGTCTGAATCTTAATTAGGTGTTCCTCAGGGGTGTGTAAAAGCTTATATGCAGCCATCTTCCACTTTATTTCCTACATGAGTTTTTAATTGTATGTGTGATATATGTCTTGTGTCATGGCATGAGCAATGTGTAAGCACTGGTAAAAAACTATATGGACTATTAACTGCCTTGGGATGGGGTGGGGAAAGAGAGAGAATCTGAATCATAAAATGTCAGGAAATGATTGTCAAAAATTGTTTCTACATGTAATTGAAAAAAATTTAAGCAAAAATAGAAAAAAACTTGTATACTTACACATCTTAAATTATGGCCTCATATATGGCCTCATGTATACATATATATGTATGTATATATGTATATATATACACCAAAAAAAAAAAGACTTAACAGTCCCCCGTATTAGTTAGCATTCCTTTGACTTACTTCAGATACCAAAAGAGATAGCTGCCCAAGGCAACACAAAGTTAGAACAGATCCTCATCTGTAAATAGAAATTTAAATCTGACACTTTTTAATGCAGGTTTAATCTGCATTATTCACATATTCTTCATTACTTTTTAAGTATTGATAATCCACAAATTAATTAATCAAGCTCTAATATGTAGCCAATATCCAAGATAAAAATGTTCCAATTGACAATTTAACAATTGGCTCTCTGAGTCAGTTTGAGCTGGCTCCTGCCCACCCTATTTATTGTTGGTACATTCCAACCTGTGAGGATCAGCTGTCCTGGAGATGGACTCCTCTAATGATTCTAGAATTCATAAGGCATGTTCCTTTAAAGAGCTTCAAGTTTCTTCATGACTACTCTCTGTAACATTCAACCTCAGGATAGTTCTGAAAAAATAAAGATATAAAGGATATAGGAAAAGGAAAATCAAGGATCAGAGAGACTAAATGATTTGTCTAAGGACACAAAGTGAAGTCCTTGGAATCTAGAAGGGAAAATGCTCTGGGCAAGATCATATTGGGAAGTAGTGGCCCATCCAGGTCTAGATCATAAACACTTTCATCAAAAAAGGTCTGCCAGGTACTAAACATGTAATCACAAATAATATCATTAAGAACAAAATAGATTCAATTTTAGTAGACAGAAAAAGATTTGTTATCGTAATGGGAATTACCCCTAAATTAGTTGTCTGTGTTCAGGAGGACCATCAACTTGTCAGCTAAAACTAGAATTAATAAAAGGCAAGAATAAAAAAATAATAAGAAAATGATATGGTATATAATTTTTTAAAATCACAGGTTATTTATTTAAACAAATAATGAACAGGCAAATGACCTTGAAACTAACTGTAATAAAAATTTCATCCAGAAGTTTAATATAAATGAATTGCCACCAAAAGAAGACTTAAACACTCCCCAAAACATGTCAGTCAGTGATCATCTGACTTATCTCCTATACCAAGAGAGATGTATGCCAAAGGCAACACAATGTTAGAATGTAACCTTGTTTGTAAAATCTTACAAAAAATGATGGATGACTATGAGTAGAATTGTCTAATAAAGCAGAAGCAATAAACCCAATTTAAAGAAGTTTCATAAGATATTCAACTATGTAAAGTCATCCCAACACCATTCAAAGATATAAATGGAAGGCAACTACAAATAGAAGAAAATGGGAAAGATTTGCAAAAATCATCTTAACATTTTTTTTTTCTATCAAAGATAGTATCATTACACTTGGGCCCTAACTTCATAGTCTTATGTAAATCTTGGGAGTTGTGAAGGAATTAATTGGAGAGTGTTGAATGATCCTAATGGGACACCTAGATATAGTAGTGATCCCAAAAGGTCAACACAAATACAGCTGGTACTATAAGAGAATATGTGGAATCTTCTTACTCCAGTACCAAGATAACAAAATAGTATCCCAGGGCTAACAGTCTGAACTAAGGAATCAGCTGATTAGGGAATACAGCTGACCCTTGTCCTAACTGAAGCCCTAGTAAGTTAATGGAGGGGGCTATATATTCCTTAGCTTGATATACTCTAGACCTGGTTGTTTGGTCTATCAAGACTAATTAATTAATCGACTTGTTCTTGATTGCGGATTTAATCTTAACTGTTGGTTGAAGGAATATTGAAAGTAAAACCCCTTTCCTGGCTGTCACAGGACTCTACCAACTGAAGCCTCCCACTGGAACTTTGAGAATTCACAGGCAAGTGGCTTCTTTAAAGATGGTTTAATTGTTGAAGAGTTTAGGGAAAGAGGAACTGGGTAAAGATGGAAAGTGGGTATTGGGATTTCCTAAGCAAATCTAAGTTGAATAGCTTGTTGTTAAATCATCAATTGGTTATTACTGATTAAGGATCTTGGTTGGCTGACAGCCTGGCTAGGTCTGATTGGCCGAGCCCTAAATCAAGACTTGACCCTGCTGATGATGGATTTCTTTGTAGATCTTCTTGTTGATAATAAATCAGAGAACTGACGTTGATGGATAGAGTTGAATCAGTCTGTAAGCTAGAGTTGGTTTGTGAGTAAAGAGAGAATAAGCTATGCCTAAACCCTTCTCCACCTTTGCCCAAATATCTCTAAACTGAGACCCAGATGGGTTCAGGCCTGTTCCTTTTATAGGCAAATTTCAACTGCCCTGGCTCAGGCCAGGCTCACACCAAGCTCTCGCCATCTCAGTTCATTCTGCATTCTAAGCAGGTAACTATCTATCACTCTTGACCCAACATGGATGCAATAGGAAAGGATTTATAATAGGAAAGGTTAAAAATAATGCTAAAGAAGATAAAGACAGAAAAAATATAAAGATTGGACCAAGAACATATAAAAGAGATCCATTCTGGAGGCAATATAATTGTGAAGGTGTTTGAGGTCTGATATCTGAAGGGAGGAAAGATATCAAAAGTATAGAAAAGAATCTTAGACCTGAAAAATGTGACCAAGAAAACATAAAAAATGACTAGCCTATATATGTATACACCCATCTATTCAAAATCTTTATGAGTCATCTATACATGAATTGTGGGCACCCTCAATGAAGGTGTTAATAGGAAATAAACAAGCTTCTGCAAGTAAATTTTAACAATGAATCATGTTATTATCATTTCACAATTAACTGAAAGCAACAGAAAATATGTTTCCATTTTGCTTATTATTTGCTGAGTATAAAAATAATTGATACAGTGGAACAAAATACCATTTATAGTTTCTTTTTAAACAGAGTGCCTCCCATCCACATGTCAAGATTATCCAAGATTTCTTGGAAGATATGACAACAGAAAAAGATTGTTCAATGACCTTCTGATAAAAATCAGTCAAAGCATAAAAAAGGGACATGTGTTCTTGCCAAAGTCATTTTTCATTGTAATGGAAGAAGCCTAGTATAAATCCAAAAGGGGTTCCTTATGCATATTGTGGTCCTCCAAAGAGTGTAATTTGTCAGTGACATTGAATTTATTGCATCAAGCCTCAGAACATTGTTGGAATGAAAAACAGAGCATCCTTTTGGAACAAAGCTTTGATTGTTCTTAGAAACTTGTTCTGGCCAAGGAAATACTAAATGGATAAAGAATGTCAGTTGCTCAGATTTTGACATGCATCTGAATGAACATACCAAAGAGTATGTACAATAGTACGTATATCTAGGATGTAGAGTTTATATGAATGGTTCTTTGAACCCAGAGAGATATAGGAGGAAGTGAGCAGATTGGATTGCTATGGGGAAATGGCAAAGCTCCTTTATTGACCTCAAGCTGCTATCTTTACAAAACTAAAATTTTATCAATATTTTTGGATTAGCAGATTTTATGAAAAATTAAAGATGAGTATCATACAAGGGGGCAATGGAAAGGTTCATGGTAAAAATGAGTAAGTTACAACATATAACCTAAGAGGAACTCCAAAAAAACAGGAGCAAAGGATATCATCAAGAAAGTATATGGTAGGAAGAAGAAGTGGGCTAGTCATGTTGCAAGAGTGAGAAATGAAAAATGGAAACCCAGAGTGCTCCACTGGGCCCCCCTCATGATATTAAGAGTATACAAGGAAGTTCCCACCAGGTTCAGTAAACTCCCTTAAGCAAAATATTGGGAGATCATGGACAAGAATTATATGGAATGGGCAGGATATGGATTGATTGAAATTGGCAACTTTGGAGAGAGCTACTGGATCACTGAGAATGTAGAAACATTTTTATATTCTAATTTATGTGTAAATAAAAATTCCATAGAATGAGAAGCCATGGAGAGGTCACAAGTCTTCATTAGACATGTTATCATGCCAGCTCATACCAGTAGATATAAAAAGTTCCAGTGACCAGTGCACAAATACACATACATACACACACTATATTTTTGGAATTAACCATCTTCAGCTATTATTTATATTCTCCTTGGGCAAAGGAGGCCATTTCCATGTTCTGCTCCTTTAAAATCCCACTTCAAGGGCAGCTGGGTGGCTCAGTGGACTGAGAGCCAGGCATAGAGATGAGATGTCCTGAGTTCAAATCTGGCCTCAGGTACTTCCTAGCTGTGTGACCCTGGACAAATCACTTAACCCCCATTGCCTAGCCCTTACTGCTCTTCTGCCTTGGAACCAACACACAGTATTGATTCTAAGATGGAAGGTAAGGAGTTTAAAAAAAAATCCCACTTCATAGGAATTCCCAGGTAGATGTTCTCTTCTTTGGCTTTCTGGCATGAAAATATGGACTGGTCAGTCCAGTGTTGACAATAAAATAATAGATTGTATTGAATGGCTAGACTGAAAATTATCTCTCACTAAAAGCAGAGACAATTTCATAATTACCTTATTATATTTATAAAAAATGGGACCTTAATTCAAATTGGCAAACATTTATTAAGCATTTATCATTGCCTTTGCTGTATCTTCCAGCTTTCATTGGAGTAAATACTAGAAATCATGTGGTGTTTCTCTTTACCACCAAGATTCAAATTTCGTAGCAAAGAATTTTCTTTCTCTTCTATGAAAAAAGAACTCATTAGGTGCTTTTAGCACAATTCTGTCCACTTCATGAATGGAGACATATTAGAATAATAAGTAAAAGGAATCTATTTTGTTCAGAGTTGGAATTCTTATGGTGATGAATAGGCCATCTCACCCAACTCTGCAACTATCTTCTCTAGAATGTTGCCAGTGGCTCCAGTTACTTCTTGGGTGAGATACCAGTTCCTCTGTTTGGTATTTTATAGCCTTAGCTCCAACCTCCTTTCCAGCTTTACACATCACTCCTCTTCAGACTGACCCCCAAGCCTGGAAGGCAACTCCTCTGCCTCATAAAATCCCGAGTTTCCTTTTAATAATCAGCCCAGGCTGAGAATATAAAGGCGTCCTCCAGCCTTCTACATGAAGCTCATTTTCATTTCCAGAAGTTGTTTCTGTAATTCTTTATCCTCAGGAAACTATGCCAGAAATTTCAAAGGGAACATTCAACTTGAAGTCTTTATTCTTTCTCTACCAGACTCCGAACAGAATGACAGGTTCTTTACATTCCTGTAGTTTCTGAATACTGGAGGCTACCTACAGTTTGTCTGGAAGGGAAAAGACAGACACCCAAGGCCTGGCATCCCAGCCCTGGAGGTTAAGTCCTGGACCACAAAGCCCTAAGAAACACATAACCTTTCTGACCTGAGTCATACCTGTCTTTTGTAGGAGGCTCTGTTTATTTGAAGAGACATTTCCCAGATAGTTGTCTCTTTAAGGCATATGGCCTACTTTGCTGTACGATATTCTACCCAGGTCTCAGAGGGGGATTTCCTTAAGCTGGCCAGTCTCCTTTATCCTCCATGCAGATGTTCTCAGAACAAGCCTGAGAAAGGGGGAAAAAGAAATCTGTTTGTGAGCCTTGTGTAAACTTCCCTTAAAAGTTCCAGTGATTACAGATGGCAAGATTAGCTCCCATCCACCCCTACACACACTTTTCCCACCCTCCTCCAGAAGGCACTCATCCAAACAGTGGGTTCTCATAATGAAAACCTTCATTCTGCCTGGTAGGTCAGGTACCAGCATTTCTTTACCTCCAAACTTGCCTGAGCCAACAGGACATAAGAGAACCCTTATGATTTCCTCTTCCACAAAGCAGAAATGAATTGGCATACAAACTATTTCTGAGCAAATAAGTTATATCACCCATCCTCCTACCAAGAAGAAAAAGAAGGGTTTTTTTTCTTGGAGGAAACAAAGATTTGGGGACTCTTACCCCACCCCAAACACACACACTGACAGGAACATATACTTAAGAAAAACACATACAAGCTTTTCTATCTCATAATGATGACTATGAACAGTACCCTAATGGAAAGAAATCTGTGAATTGAAATAGACTAGCCCAATTTTCCAGTAATCAATTTTGAATGAAGAGGCAAAGAACCGATTGAAATTTAAGAGGCCCGTGACTGAGAATACCAATTCTTAAAAGTCATATCATAGTAGCCATGCTAAATGACTTAGAATGACCTGTTTGCTCCAGTTACATGAACCGTTGAGTATTTGTATTTTCTCATCTTCTCTTTATCTTTGATTTGACTTTCTTAGACTGCCTCTGGTGATCTGTCTCAGATTAGTTTGTGTGACCAAGTTCTGAGATCAGTTGGGCACAGTGAGTTTATTTTTGTAGCATTTAAGAAAAAGGGGATGTTTTTTAAATAAAACCCCACAGTTGGAAAGGGCATGAGATCTGAAGTCAGAAAACTTGGATTCAAATCCTACCATTACCAATTCCTATCTTTAACCCTTTGGACAAATCATTTAATTTTCTCTCCACTTTAGCTTTTTCATCTGTAAAATAAATAGATTGGACCAGATGATCATAATCTCCAAGGTGCCTTTTGACTCTGAATCTTGTAATCATGTGATAATTTTTCTTTCAAAACACTTTACAATTTTTTTTTCAGTGACTCTCCTCACCTTTTACAAATTGCATGGACATTCTGTTCTTGAGGAAAAATGAGAAAACTGAAACAAAATGAAGTTGTAGCTGGTAAATCCACAGAAAGGTCAGTGATCATTTTTTTTGCAGTTTATTCACAGGATGACGGATTTAAGTCTATCAGAGACTATAACAGTTATCTAGACTAACACTTCCCCATTTTATTAATGGAAAGACTGAGGCCAAGAGGGGTGAAGTGACTGACCAGAAGTCACACATTTATTAACTATCAGAGCTGGGATCTCTTGACACTTTGAGCTTTTTTGATGGAGATACTGGTTTCTGGTATTGTGATTTTAAAAACATAAATGATTTATTGAAAGTTAATATTGAGTATCAACATAATTAAACTTGTTCAGGAACTATTTACATTTATAAATTTCAATACAGAATAACTATTCAGCCAAAAACTCTGAAGATTTTTTTGTTAATTTCTTCCATTTACGTTTTTTTCTTTTGTGATCATAGCTAAGAGGTCACAGATAAAAGGAACCCTCTGGAGTACAAGCCTTACCTCTAATATGCATTATCTAGATGACCAAAAATTGTCATTTCTGTCCTCAGTGTCCCAGATAACTCTAAGAAATGGTCATGAAAATTACTCAATAAATGAAATCAAAGATATGCCTCAATCCATCCTCAAAATAATCTAGGAAATGTAGTGTTAACATGGGTTATTATTGGTGGTGGTGGTGGTCAGTTGGCCAGTTCTTCATGACCACATTTGAAGTTTTTCTTCCAAAGATACTGGAATGTTTTGTCATTTCCTTCTTCAGCTGATTTGACAGGTTTTGAGGAAACTGAAGCAAATAGGGTGAAGTGACTTGCCCAGGTTCACACAACTAGTAAACATTAGAGGTCAGATTTGGACTCAGGAAAAGGAGTCTTCTTGATTTAAGCACAGCACTATATCTACTATGATACCTACAAGCCCCAACATGAGGGTGACATTTCCCCAAAACTATTATGACTTCCTGAAATAAGGGCATTGAGATAGATTTTGGGGACAGATGGTTTTTTGATTGATCAGAATTTCATTAAAGAGTGTCCATAAACATAAATATGTGCCTAAAATATGTGTCAGATGATTACAGTGATTTCTCAAAAATTGATCAGGTGACCTGAATATTTAATTTTTTCCTTCTTATTTGACCCTCAGGAGTATATAGGTTTCCAAATATAACCATTGTCATTTACTCTACTGGCAAATGCTGACATTTTCCTGAGAGATAGATAGTCCAATTGTATAGACTATATCTCATTTCCTAAGAAGTCATTCAATGGCATCTGGGCTTGGGGAAAAATTGAAGTCCTTCCCTTTCCCCTATTATTGAGCAGTCAACCAAAGACAAATCTTTCTAACATTAATATTCTACCAGTTTTGATGTATGGCTAGAGAAATAAAACACTACCGTCTCTAAATAATTAAAAATGTGCATTGTGGGTATGAACAGCTTGCAACACACTTTGGACAAGGAATTACAAAGAACCAGAACAAAAGGCTATCACTCTAGATAAAGAAACATTTGATTTAAAAAAAGATGGTCTGGTTAAGTGGTAAGCATGAGGGATAATTCTTCTCTTCTCTAGAGCACAGATATGTGGCCCTCTTCTACAA
Source organism: Gracilinanus agilis (assembly GCF_016433145.1). Lineage (NCBI taxonomy): Eukaryota > Metazoa > Chordata > Mammalia > Didelphimorphia > Didelphidae > Gracilinanus > Gracilinanus agilis. Next base: position 619,697,166 of record NC_058130.1, read on the forward strand.
TCCCAAGTACAATACAATTCAAATAAAATGAAAATGTAATTGGAAATTATTTAACAAAATAAACAAAATTATAATCAAACATTGATAACATTACCTTTTAAAACTAAATCGATATGCAAGTATCTTTATGTATAGATTAGTTGCCCCATTTCTCTTTCAGTTTGACACTACTTTAGAGAAACCAAAAATGTTCCTTATTTAAATGTTGCCATTACACTATGGCAAAGATATACAGAAGCTTAGATGAAAGTTGCATGGCATGAGTGCACATAGATGGATTCAGCTGGAATCTTTGGTGACATGACATCACAGATCTCTTTGAGTAGTCAGTCATATTGATTGACTTGAAAGGCTCTTGACCTTGACACAGTGATGTCCCCAGTGTTCTGACTGGAGAGAGAAAAGTTGAAGTTATGGGTGAAAAATGGAAACAAGTATTTAGAGCTGTAGGTAATGTTATAAAGCAAAAGGCATCCACTAAGCACTGCTCAATGATGTTCTTTTCCATCATAGTCAAAGTGGAGATTGTAAAGATACATTTAGGAAATATTTTGTAAAAAAAAAAATAAATAAATAAAAATTGTAAAAACCAACTCAATGTTCTGAACATAGGACAGAGATGAATCAAACACCGAAACATCTGTCAATTTTATGTCCACAATATTTTGTACCTGTCCCCTTGGCACCACTCATATGTCTACTACTCTAGTTCAGACCTTCATCATATCTCATCTGTAGTAGCTATAGTTGTAGTTCCTAATTAGTTCCCCTGACTTGTGTCTTTCCCCACTTCAATCTATCCACCATACAGTTCCAAAAAGAAGTTTCTCAAGTGTAGGGATGAGCACACAGAAGAAGATTCATTGGTTCCTTATTCACTAGGTTAAAAATGTTAAATACTCTATTTGGCATTTCAAGTTCTTTACAATCTGGCTGGCCCATCCTACCTTTCTGGGCTTATGAAACATTCATTCCTTTAATGTATTCTATAATCTAACTAAACCAGTCTACTTGTTATTCCCTATACATCAAATCTCCCTTCTCCATGCCTTTGAATTAGATAGTCACTCATGCCTGGAAGTGAGTCTCTCTCTCTACCTCTTAGAATTCCAGCTTCTTTCAAAGCTCACCTCAAGAGCCACCACCAACAGAGGACCACTCCTGACCCCTATAGTCCAGCTACTTTTTGCTCCTCTCTCCAACAACAACAACAACAAATTTTTGTGTACATTCTGTATTTTATATGTGTGTGTGTGTGTGTGTGTGTGTGTNAAGGAGGAAAAGAGAGAAGAATCTTTCAGGAAATACACGAGGTCAAATGTTTATGTGTGTTTTTGTGAAGGTCTCACATCATACTATATATACAATAGTTCTACTTTTATAATCTTGGATCTGAAAATAGATGCCAAATCACAGAAATCACAACATCTCAGAGTCAAAATGAAACTTTGAGGCCTTTTATAACTATACATATATATGTCATATATATATATAAAATCATACAAAATATATGTCCATATTAGTCATGTTGTGAAAGAAAATAGATTAAAACCCCACAAAAACATAAAGTAGGAAAAAATATGCTTTAATTTGCATTCAGACTCCTGTAGTTCTCTCTCTGTAGGTGGATATCATCTTTTGTCACAAGTCTTGCAGAATTCTTAGATCGTTATATTGCTGAGAATAACTAAGTCTTCAGTCAATTATAGTACAATACTGTTGTTACTATGACAACGTTCTCCTGGTTATGCTCACTTTACCATACATCAGTTCATATAAGGCTTCCCAGGTTTTTCTAGCATTCTGCTCACTATTTCTTAGTTTATTTCTTATATTTCTTATAGCACAATAGTATTCCATTACAATTATATACTGCAACTTGTTCAGCCATTTTCCAATTAATGGGCATCCCCTCAATTTCCTATTCTTTGCCACCACAAAAAAAGCTGCTATGTATAAATATTTTTATAAAATAGGCCCGTTTCCTTTCCCTCTGATCTCTTTGGGATATAGACTTAGTAGTGTAATTGCTGAGTCAAAGAACATGCCCAATTTTATAGTTCTTTGAGCAAGGTTCCAAATTACTCTCCGGAATGGTTGGATCCGTTCACAATTCCACCAACAATTCATTAATGTTCTAATTTTTCTGCATCCCCTCCCTCACATTTATCATTTGCCTTTTCTGTCACGTTAACCAATCTGATAGATGTGAGGTAGTACCTCAGAACTGTTTTAATTTTCAGGCAAGAATTTTAATTCAACATTTATGACCAAGCCTATTACAAATTCTAAGTTCATAGGAGTGGTGAGTTCATCATGGGAGTTCATTCTATTTGTAGCCTAAATAAGAATGTTATCAGAAAAGCCATACCCTTAATAAACATTGCCTGCTTTTTCAAATAATGCTGAATTTGTTCTCAGCCCTCTCCTTTTCCATCTCCTACCAAGGTTTTCATAAAGGGAGATGATATCATCATTCAATTGCTTCATACTGGTGGCTATCAGAGAAAGAGCTATGACTAGCCTATTTCAGAACTGGAACTACTAAACCTGTTTAGTTTTTATAACTAGCATCATCTCTTTAGAGCACAGAATCAGGAAGCCAACAAGAAAAAAGAATTATGGTATAGTGAAGAGAACAGGGGACTTGGAGTAAGAGCATCTAAGTTCAAAATTTACCTTTGCTACTAGTTATTGACTGCATAACCTTGAGCAAGTCATGTCTTCTCTCTGGGTCTTAATTTCTCCTTTTAACTAAAAATTATATGATTGATTAAATACACTTTAATGATCACTAACACTTCTATAATGCTCTGAAGTTTTACAAAACATTTTACATACATTATCTCATTTGTTAAAAAAATAAATATTTTCATTCTAAATTAATTTTATTAGTTTTTTATTAATTTTTAATCTAATCTAATTTAAAATAATTTTTTAACATTTGGTTTGGACCAGTGATTTCATTAGAGATGTCATTTTACAAAGAACTCCCAGTAAGGGAATTCTTTCTAACAATATAGCTTGGCACCAATTCTTCAACGTAGGCTCTTTGAGAGTTGCTTGGAGCACTGAATGGGTAAGTGATTTGTCCAGGGTTACACAGCCTGAACATGGTTGTGTCAGAAGCCATGCTTGAATCTGACTGTGAGATTAACTCTCTGTCTACTAAACCACAATACTTCTCATTCTTCTCTTTTTTTTAAACCCTTACTTTCCATCTTAAAATCAATACTAAGTATTTGTTCCAAGGCAGAAGAGCAATAAGCAAGAAGGCAACTAGGGATAAGTGATTTGTCCAGGGTTGGTCACACAGTTAGGACAGATTTGAACCCAGTTCCTCCTGACTCCAGGTCTGGCACTCTATTCACTAAGCCACTTACCAGACCCATTCACTTATTTTTAATATTTCATTTTTTCCATTTTGAATTCTAAAACCTCTCTCTTCTTTCACCTCCTCCATCCCACTAAGAAGATAATTAATATAATATCAATTATGCATGTGAAGGTAAGTAATATATCAGTCATACATGCGAAAATCCAGGTCTTACAAACTTTAAGACCATCATCCTAACCACTTCCATGCTGCTTCTCAGGTATCTAGTTCTACACTAGCTATTATGGGAATTATGAACAATAAAATCACGTGCCACTACTATGTTTACTTCTTCCTCTAAGTGTGGTCCCGTCTCCATGGCTTGGAAACCAACAACCAGATCTATGGGTTCCACAGGTCCCCTTCTCCTTCTCCCAGTGTCATCCTTTAGACGTGTCAAAGAACAGGCTTTTAAATGCCAGTCAATCATTTTTGTTATTAATTAGTAGCTCTGGTGGATGATGAAAGAGAAAAGTTCACCTACTGGTTAACCACCTCTGCTTGGCATTTCAAGCCCTTTATACCTCCAACCTACCTTTATATCCTTAATGTACTTTACTCCCTTCTGTGTGTGCCCCAATCCAGGCAAACTGGCCTTCTTGGGGTATCTCCGATTCTCCACCTTTGCACTGGCTTCCTCCTGCCTGGAATGCACTCCTTCCTCCCCTCTCTGATAGAGAGCTTGGCTAAAGTTCCTCCTTCTCCACGGGGTACTAGTGCCCTCCTGCCAAAAGAACACTTCATATGTATCTCATCTATATTTATATGGGTAAATGTCATCTCCTCAGTTGGATTATGAGGTCCCCTTGTACTCTCAGAACCTAGGAGACAGCAGGCTCTTAATCATTTCAATAACCAATACTATCTGTCATTGCTTCCCTTTCCACCCCAGAGCAAGACTCCTTAACCTGGGATCTGCAAAAAGGTATTTTTTAAAAATTCAATTTTATTTTTATTTTCAATTCCAAATTCTCCCCCACCCTTTGAGAAGATAAGATTACAATACTCATTATACCTGTGAAGTCATATAAAACATTTCTGTATTAGTCGTGTAGGAATATGTTTTTAAAAATATTTTGGTAATTGTTTAATAAAACCGATTTCCTTTAGAATCGATCTCACTTTATGCACTTAAAAACATTTTCCTGAAAAGGGGTTCATGGACTCCACCAGACAGTTTGAGAGGTCTGAGACACACACACAAAAGAAAAGTCCTTGTTTTAGAGGGTTTTTAATCTTCCTTTTTTTACACTGAGAAAGTTCAGAGTGGTCTCCAACAGACACGGTAAAGAAGCTGGCTGAAACTTCTAAATGTTTCCCTTGGGCTTTTACAAAAGGAACTCCTTGTTTGCTGGCATTTTCTCTTATCTGCCATGAACCTTCTCTTAGATAAATAGTAGTATCAGGAATGTTAGTGTAATCACTTATCGCTGAACCTGACTCCAGAACCACAACAGACAGAAACTGAAATTTCTCCTCTCTCTGTAAATAGTTCAATTATGGTGATGGTAGACAGAGATAACATTGATAATTGAAATCCACAGATGATCTGGAAACTTTAAAAGAAATAAAAAATAACTTCAGCCTTCTTTAGCTTCTCAAAGGTGCAAACACATCTGAAATAGTCTTGCATGTAGTAGGTATTTAATACAGGCTTACTGTGTATGTGAGTGTATACATGAGTCACTGAGTAAGTGAAACTACTTCTTTCAGCAATCAAAAATAGTTGGTTTGATTTTCTCTTCCCCCATCTGCACTTTGATTTTGATGGTAAGGAGGAGGAAAATGGTAAGAAACAATGAACTTGAGGAAGAGAAATATAACATTTTGATAATCCCTAAATATATTTAACTTTGAGGAATTATGAGTTGACCATTTAGAATATGGATTTGTAGCATTTAAGAACCTTAGAAGTAATCTAGTACAATTTTCCTTTTTATTTATGAGAAAACTGAGGCTCAAGAAAGGTGAGGAACACGCCCACGGTTACACACATCAATTTAATAAGAATTTATTAAGTTCTTAATGTGTATATAAGACTGTGAATTCCATGAAAACAGAGGCTGTTTTTTTACATTTTTTTTTGTTATTACTTCAGCTTAACAAAATGCTTAGTACAGTGCTTAGCACAGAGTAGGTGCTTAATAAATGTTTATAATTGACTATTAACTGCTTGGCACAGAGTAGGCACTTAATAAATTTTGATTGATTGAGTAACCAACTGCCAAATACAAATGGAAGCAAAAAGAAAGATATTCTTTATCCTCAAGGAACTTATATTCTAAGGGTGAGCAACGCATATAAAGGCATTGAGCTGGAAAGAGGGTGGGAAGAGGAAGAAAAAAGGTATAATTTTGAAAGCATGGTAGATAGAGAAGTCCAGAGTCAGAAGTCCAAGAGAGAAATGAATGAGTGAACATAGATGACGTGGGGTCCCTTTCCTGAGAGGAAATGACCAATCAAAGGAAAGATCCAGAGGGAGAGAAGCATCTTCTAGCATGAAGTTGTTAGAAATGGTAGAGAAGATAGCTTCCAAAGTAAGAAGGCTATTGGAATATGGTGCAAAAAGATCATCTGGGATGGGAGTAGTAGAACCTGGAGAAGAATGAAGTAAACATAGGTGTCTTGCAGGCCCTTCCTCAAAATTAGGTTCTCAGAGGAGAAGACCAAGCAGAAGGAAGGGGTGGAGGGATAATTCAGTGTGAGAGGTCTGCAGAGGAAAAGAGATGTTTCAGGATGAGAAGTCTGCTGGAGATTGGTGGAGAAAGATGTTAGTTAATGGAAGTTTTGGAAGAATTTGGATAGAACCCCCAAATCTCAATCAAATGCTTTTCCTCTTCTCAGGCTACCTCTAAAACTAGCCAGAATCCTGGAAAATATTCCACCTGGAGGAGAAAAAGATAAATAGCAACAAAATAAGATAGAAGAATATTTTTATCAAACCAGTTCATTCCATTGTTTTTCCTAGGGTTAGTAAACAGCCTGATTTTTTGATGGTTTATTATTTATGTACTTTAAATTAATTGCATTTATTATCCCTAATTTTCTATTTTTTCTGGCATCTGAAGCCTTGTATGGTAAGGAACAATGTTCAGAACTAGAAATCATGACAGTAGGGAAAACACTAGCTGTAGAATCAGAGAACCTGTTTTGTTTTTTTTTAATTTTATTTATTTTTAAACCCTTAACTTCTGTGTATTGGCTCCTAGGTAGAAGAGTGGTAAGGGTGGGCAATGGGGGTCAAGTGACTTGCCCAGGGTCACACAGCAGAGAACCTGGTTTTGAATCTTGCCTCTTATTAACTGAGTGATCTTGGGCAAGCTTTCCTGGCCCTCAGTTTCCTCATTTATAAAATCAAAGATTATGGCTTTTGAGGTAGGACCCTTCCAGCTCTAGTTCCACAGCGATGAAATAATAATTTTAATAACCATAACAATAGCTACCATTCATATAGCACTTACTATATACTAGGCATTTTGCTAAACTCTATAAAATACTACCTCATTTAATTCTTATATCACTAGAGGTATGATTCTCATTCTATAGTTGAGGAAACTGAGGCAGAGAGAGATTAAGTGACTTGCCTAGGATGACAGAGCTAGGAAGTGTCAAGACAGATTTAAACTCAAGTCTTCCTGACAAAATCCAGAACACTACCTTGATGCCTTTCAAAATACTTCATAAAAATCTGCAGTCCTCTGAGTATAGCAGACTCTTAATGAACATTTATTGTTATGTAGAGATGGTAGCATGGAATCCCTGCAAAATACAGGGACAGCCTCACCCAAAGTTCTGTAATTAAATTTCATTGAATCCAGGTACTGAAACATCACGGGATCTTCAATTCAAATTCAAATAAATTCAGAAACATAAAATGTTTTCAATAAGAGTTGAAAACTCTACAAAAAAAAAAAAATCAGAAGGTGATCTATACCATTTCCTCTTAACTCTCCCTTTGACTGAGGATTTATATTTTGACTTCTGTTAGTTTATACTATCAGCTATGCTTTCATTTCAATCTTTTCCAAGTGTGTTGTTTGTTTTGGAAGTTAAATGCATTCTTGTTATTTGAAAATGCTACTTAGCTCCTCCACCCTGTATTTCACTTAATGAAGGGAGCTTAATTTGAAGTTTCATCCCATAATGCTGTGTTGTTTAGATACCTTAAAGGTGGCTGTTTCTCTTTCAACAAAAGGTAATGCCATCACTCTAATAAACAAGCTGCTAGTTTGAGTAGAATTGAAACTGGTGATCCTAAGAACATCAGACCTGCCAATCAGATTACAAGAAAACCTCTGCTCACACACTGCTGGACAAGTCTGGAGAAAAACAGCCCAACCCAAATACTCACTTGGCAAATTTACAGATGGGTTATTGCAACCCAACTCCTTAAGTTATCCCCACTTAAATATATACATATGTGCAAATATATGTATATAATGTGTTTGTTTTATATTGATACAGCATACAAATACATATTCACATATGTTGGAAATGTTTATTCACTTAGGAATAAAATATCTTATAGATGTGTATTCATTTTTGTCAAAGTAATGCCCACTAAATAAAATAAATGAAAAACTGTTTCTTTCTTTAACATTTTTTTTTTCTGTCCTTGAAAAACACTGTGTTTGGAAGCAGTTAGGTAGCTCAATGGATAGAAAGCCCAGGTCTAGAGACAAGAAGTCCTGGGTTCAAATCTGGCCTTAGACACTTTCTAGTCATGTGGCCCTGGGCAAGTCACTTAATCCCTGTTGCCTAGCCCTTACCACTCTTTTGTCTTAGAACCAATACATAGTATTATTTCTAAGATGGAAGATAAGGGTTGTTTTTTTGTTTTTTTTTTTTAAGGCTGTGGTCCCATTGACTAATTTAGAAAATGTTGGTTAAATAAGAGAACAAATAGATAAGAAATATATGTTTATGAAGCTCCTCAATAATGGAAATAGCCCTGAAGAAAAGAGATTAAGTTAAAATCCGAAGAGACTGCCAGTTTTCTCCCAGGGTAAAACATTATTTCATAAAATTTCAAAAGTATGAAGGATTAATTTCACTCCTTCTGATTTGCTATGCAGTTTTGTACACAATACATGTATATTTCTTTGATTAAGGGAGGAAAGGAAAAATGATACTAGACAAGATAGGCTGCCAGTTGTAATTTACTAACGTTTCACATCTTATTTTCCTCTTTCCAGAGGTTGTGGTATTTCATGATTTCCTGCCACATATTATCACTGGAAGAATAGTTGATGAATTTTTGTTTCAAGCTAAGATTTGTAATGACCTCAAGCTTTCCCTAATAATTAGAGCTATCCACAAGTTGAATGGTTTAGCTCTGGAAGTAGTAATAATCTCACAGGTGGTCTTCAGGAAAAGGTTGGATGACTCCATTGTTAAATATGCCATAAGCAGAATTCTTGTTCTGGAACTGGTGAACTCAATGATTCTGAGGTCCCTATAACCTTGTTAGTTTTGGTGATACTTTGTAGTACATTTTCTTGCCAGATTTTCTTATCCATGATCACAGGTTTTCCATGATAGGAAGAACATATTTTCTCAGAATGAATGATCAGTATTTCCTTTGGGGAAAAAGAACAAAAAACTATGCCATACATGAGCTCTTTAGGTTTTCTAACCTTTCCAGCTAGAGTAGGTTAAAATAGTGAGGAGGAAGCATGGCATAGATTTTGTGATCAGTCAATGCCAAGAGTTTGCACAAGTTATTTGGCTTTGAACAATCAGAACAAATGATAACAGTAAGCTCCATTTTATGGACTTTGGCTTCCCAAACTGTGCTCTTTTATGAACATTGGAGGGTGATTCATTTTAATTCTCTCCAAGGGTGGTTAAGTTTCACATTGGATAAAGCACCAGATTTGGAATTGGGAGGACCTGGGATCAAATCTGGCCTCAGATACTTCCTAGTATGTGACCCTGGGCAAATCACTAAACCCCATTTGCCTACCTTTTTCTCTTAGAGTTGTTATTAAGGCAGAAAGTAAGAGTTATAAAAAAAAATTAATTCTCTTCTACCTCTTTTCTGCTAACCATCTGAAAAGTACTTAAAAGTAATATGGAGTATAAGGCAATACGGAGTAATGGATAGTGGGCTCAACTTGAAGTAAAAAAAAACAAACAAACCTGGATTCAAATCTTGACTCAGTCATATACTACATGATAAGGACAAGTCATTTAACCTCTAAGTGTGCCTAGACAGCTAAGACTTAAAAAAGATGTATTGGTAAAGTTCATTTCCTCATCAGGAGTTTATCACACTGATTAAACTAGTGATCTGAACCCAAAAAAGTATACATTTTTATAACAATATGCATTTGAAAAAAAAATCAACAACTTTAATTCTAGACAAACTTAACAAATCTTTTTATTCCTTTTTCGACTGTAAGTGTTCCTGGAAGATAATCTTGCTTTGGTGAGTTTCCAGAAACAGAACCCTATACTGTGTGTTTCTGGGGGTTGGGGAAGGGAGGTTAGGGTAGAATAATAGAGCTGTATGCTAGGAAAGGGTACAATTCTGGCATTCTGGGATTCTAGGATTAGCAATTCCTCCTGCCCTCTATTCCACAAGCCTTTAATTTCCAAAAATTTGGCAAACATGGGTCATTGACCTGACTTTAGACCTTAACTTGTATTTCTGGTTCATACTTTTTTCAGACTATGAAACTTTAAAAAAAATTGAGCCTACCTGAGATATGACAGACTAGGGTAGAGGGAATGAATGCTCACAAAAGAGAAAGAAAAGGAGCTAATATTTACCTACATTATCAGTGAAGAGATTACTTTGCCTTCCACTACACTTAAGCACGGGAGATTTGTTCAAGTGTTAATATCTTAAAGAAGACTCTGCAGATGCCAACATTGTAGGCGAAGCCTTGGAAAGGGAGTTGGCACTATAACTAGCAGTGGTTTTGAGAAGCTCATTGAGAGATTCCAAATCCTCTGCCAACACAAGGAACAACTGTGTTCACGAAATTATTAGACTAATCTAAATGAAGTTTAATAACACTTAGAACTTCAAAGCAGTCTAAAAACATTAACTAATTAATCGCCACCTTACCCCTCCAAGGTATATAGATGGTTGTGATTATCCTTATTTTACAGTTGGGAAAAAATGAAGCAAAGAGGTTAAATGTGCTTGCCTGAAGCACCAAACGGGGCCAAAGTTGGAAAGGTCCACTGCTTAGCTTGGGAGCCTGAATCTTGGGCTCTTCACGCCTCCTCTTTCCCAGCTCTTCTCTCTTTTGGGGCTGCTAAAAAAATCAGTAAGGATGGCAATAGGACTTGGAGACATTGCAAATCATCTTCCAAATGTTACTTTCTATCTGACCCAGAAATTCTGTGTGTATGTGTGTGTGTGTGTGTGTGTGTGTGTGCAGGCATGCATGCACATATGTATATATTGGGAGGCAGGGTACTGAGGCAAAAACCTGTGGTTTCTATCTGATTAGAATTGCAATGCAAACTGAATCCTTTAGAAAGCATTTGCAGCAGCCAAGAGGCAAGATTAAACTCATTGGATGACTATATGGCTGCTTTGAATAATCAATTACATCTGGATTGACTTATTCCGTTTGCCATTGAATTTTTTCCTATGTGTGCAGTGTAAATATAGAATTTCACAAAAATGGAATTACCTAGTCTTCATGTGCTCTGTCCTCTCTAGAAAAAAGCAGACTTCCTCCAAAACCTAATAGAATTAAGGAAACCAATGACTGTGTAAATAATAATAATAATAATAGCACTAGTAGCAGCAGCAATAGGAATAATAGCAGTTGTAGTATCCAGTGTATGGGAGTAAGTATTGATGGTGGGGGGGGTGTATCTAGACTCCCCCCTTGTTAGCTTTCAAATGGGCCAGATCAGCTATCACTCACCCCCACCCCAGGGAAGACCTATGAGGGAACAAACTTAAAGAGGTTTCCAAAATGGCAAAGCTATAGTGGGGATGTTGAAGGAGGGTGATGGGGTTCAGTTGTGACCCTAATGGGTGGGATCCTACCCTCAGAGCCAGCACTGTGGAGACAAGCCTTCCCGACTCCTAAGTTCAAGTTAGCTTTTGCTCATCAAGATAGAGTCAGGTAATGGTCTTCCCCTCAGCCCCAAGATCAGTCACCTCTCCCCTCCCCTGCCCTCAGTGTAACTGCTCCAGACTCTAAGTATCAAACTATCAGGGGTTTGTTAAATGATAAATTAAATTCAGGGTACAGGAGAAAAAGGTATAGGGGAATCAAGGAAGGAGGGAAAGGATGAACTTCACTATCAGCTATGTTTTCTCCCCAAGAGAGCAGCTTTGGACTTCTTCTGTGGGTTGGTCACAGTAGCTAACTCTCTCTTCCCCCTACAATCTCCTACTAAATATTTCTAAACTAATATATGAGGGAAGTAACAGGATCAATTGATTCAAGCAGGATCAGGGAAGAGACCACCCCCCCCATTCAAGCCCACTCCCCCAAGAGTTCGGACTCTCTAGCCAAATTGGAGAATTGCTGTTCAATGTCTTCTTTGTTGGTATTTGTGATCTATAAATAGTCACTAATAAAAGTACAGAGGAACCCAATTCACTCAGGATCCACCCCAAAATCAAAACCTCCCAACCAAAGAACCAACCCCCCAGGGTCCCAGTCCAGTCATGAATGAAGTGACAGTTGAGAAAACTCCTCCAAACTCCTTTTGCTGTTGGCCCCTCTCAAACAGAATTCTGAACGGGCGACATTCTGCTGAGCTGTTTTAGGGTTCCTTCCAACTCCAATTGCTTGCTCCCCTTTGCAAATTTCAGTCTATAGTCACACCAGTAATAGTAGCAGCAACAGCAGTAGGGGTAATAGTAGTAATAGAGGTAGTAGTGGATGTGATAGTGGTAGTAGTGATAGTGGTAGCAGTAGTAGTAGCAGTTGTAGTAGTAGTAGTAGTAATAGTAGTAGTAGTAATAGTAGTAGTAGTAGTAGTTGTAGTAGCAGTAAAAATAGCAGTATTGATAGTAGTAGTAGTAATAGTAGCTGTTGTAGTGATACTAGTAGTAGTAATAGTAGCAGCAGCAGCAACAACAGCATTTATATAATGCTATAAAGTTTACAAAGTGTTTTAACAAATACTATTTCATTTAATTCTTGGAATAAGTCTGAGAGGTAAATTCTATTATTTTCCCCATTTTCAGAGGATGAAATTGAGGGAGACAGAGGTTAAGTAACTTGCCTAGGATCACACATTTAGTGAATGTATTAAGTCAAATTTGAACTCTGGTCTTCCTGACTCAGTTCCAGTAGTTTATTCACAGTGCCACAACATAGAACAAAATGTCACATCATACTAACCTTTGAAAAGAATGTTCTATTATTAGGAATTATCTTTCTCAAAGAAGTCCTAGTTTTTTTCAGGTTTTTAAGTAGAGAATTGAATTTTTTTTTAAATGGAAGGGATACACATTTATATCATGCTTATATACACTAGGCTGTTACGAATAAAATTTAAAAGGATTTTCATGTAGTATTTGTGATTACAACATGGCTTTTGATCCCTGGAAAGAAATTTAGAGATCTAGTCAAATCTCTTCCTTTTACTCTCTCCTGTTTCTCTCACTACTTATCTGACCACTCTTCAGTTCCTTTTGCTGGATCTTCAGCCAATTCATTCCTGTTAACCTCTAACCATGGGTAATCTTCAAGGTATCCTGAGCCTTCTTTTCTTCTCCCTTTATCCTATTTCACTTAGTGATCTTAGTGATTAGGTCCCATGGATTCAATTTTCATCTCTATGCTCATGATTTTCAAATCTACTTATCCAGCCCTAAGCTTTTTATGATTTCCAGTTTCATATCTCCAACTATTTGTCATGCTATTTTATCACTATCTATCTTTCAAAATGGTTGTCTTTTGATACCTTAAACTCAACAAGTGCATGACTGAATTCATTATCCATTTCTCCAAACCCTCCCCTCTTCTGAACTTCTCATTCAACCAGGTTCCAAATATATGTCATCCTCTACTTCTCACTTTCTCTCACCCCTCCATATCCAATTTGTTCCCATGCTCAATCATTTCTATCTTTATAGCATCTCTTGTATAAGCTCTCTTATTTCACTGATACCACCACCAACCACCCTAGTGCCCTCATTACCTCATATTTGGTTATAGCCAACCAGTTGGTCGTCCTGCCACAATTATCTCTTCATTCCAGCCCATCCTTCACTAACCTGTCACAGTGATTGTCCTAAAGCACAAATCTGACCATGTCATTCTCCTACTCATTCAATTCCATTGACTCCCTGTCATTTCTTTTGTTTGTTTGTTTGTTTTAAACCCTTACCTTCCATCTTGGAGTCAATACTGTGTATTGGCTCTAAGGCAGAAGAATGGTAAGGGTAGGCAATGGGGGTCAAGTGACTTGCCCAGGGTCACACGACTGGGAAGTGTCTGAGGTCAGATTTGAGCCTAGGACCTCCCGTCTCTAGGCCTGGTTTTCAATACACTGAGCTACCCAGCTGCCACCGACTCCCTATCATTTTTAAGACCATAGTTTATAAACTCCTCTATTTGGCATTCAAAGTCCTTCATATGGCATTTTCAACCTTTCTTGAAAATGTTTCATTTTCCTGAGTTTATTTAAATTTACATTGAGGTTTCTGAAATGTTTCAGTACCATAATTTAGTAATTCTTAACTCATCTTTCCTCAGCAACAATCTTCCTTTTTGTTGATATTTTCATTCATAGTAAAGCAAATTGAATACTCCCCAAATTTCTAAACACTGGGACATCATGAGCATCTTTTGGACTGAGAAATATCCATGTTTAAGCTGTATATAAATAAGTATAAATGAACTTTAGTGAAGAATCATCTTTTTATATTGCTACAAGGTTTACAAAACACTTTCCCTCACATCTACTATGTGAGGAAGTTGCTCTAAATATCCTTATCCTCATTTTACAAAGGAGAAAGCAGACTGAGAGGTTAGGTAACTTGTCTATTATCATGCTATTGGTTACTGTCTTATCTGAGATTTAAATCCAGTTCTCAGTCACAAATTCAGGATTGTTTTTCCCATTATTCTATGATGACTTTGATATTGAACTAAAAGTATTGGGTTATTTATTTATATAATCATAAAATAATGGGTCTAAAGCTAAGAGTCACAAAGTTTATTTTTTTTATAAATACAACCCAGGAAAATAAAACGGCCTGTCCAAGGTCAGATAGATAGTAAATATCTTGGTGGAATTTGAAACCTTATCCTCCCACTCCAGAGCATTTCCCATTCTCTTCTCTTTCTCCTGTCCCATCCAACTTAAGCCATTGCATTTCTTTATTAGCATTCCTTTGAGATTATTAATCACAATTTATTAAGAATTCTTTATCACTTCTATCTGTTTGTAATTGATCATGGGATATAAGCTCTGACAAATGGAGGAATCATATTCCAGAGATTTTGAATAAGAAGTCATGTGATAAAGAGAAAGGACTTGGACTGGGGCACTTGGAATACCAACAAGCTATTCCTTGTGTGTGAAATAGGGATAATAAAATGATACAAACAATCTTGTAGAAAAATTTAAGAGGTAACTACAGAGAAAACACTATGCTATGTGAATTAAGCAGGACAAGCTAAAATAACTAAATTTCTTGATATGTAGTAAAATATATGACTTTTCACCTCTTTAAAAGACATCTAATATGCAATAGTTCCTTTTGCTACAATCATTTGTTTTGCATGATTTGGGTTGTAATTCATAAGATCCTAATATACATAATTTAATTCTTTATTATAAAGCCATACTCTTAAATTTTTGGAAATTAAACATATCTTTGATAAACAGTTCATTTTTCCAAGGCTAGACTTCATTATAATCCATAAGTTTCTGGTGAAGTTTAAATCAAGCTAGTATCAAGTATAAGAGTTTAAATTTCAGTTTTTGACTAAATATGAGAATTATAAAGTAATATTGTGGTTGCTGGATTAAAAATATTATAGCTTAAGTCAAAATTACTTTTAGCAACTTTATTTACAAAGAGGTGGGAAGAGTGAAAGTGGAAAATATAGATAAAGAGATAGATTCTAATAAGCCTACCAGCCCTTCACTCAAGAAGCCAGGCTCAGCTCAGCAGGGGCTTCACTAAATCTCTTGTCTCCATGTGGATTTCCCAGTAATCCTCAGCCAGAGGTCCCAGTGGTGTCTTCAGCCAGAGTTCTACCAATGCAGTCTTCTCCAAGCCAAGGCAGGCATCTTAGCCACTCCAAATGCCAGGAATTTCTGGAACCAACCTCTCCAAAAGCCAGGAAAGGAGGGAATCTAGACCATGCTGGAATATTCTTTTTATGTTCCTCTTTTCCATGTCACTTCCTATCACTTTCTGTAACTTCCTCTTCTTCACAGAAACAAATGGCAAGCCTTTCTATTTGCCTAGCACTGCCCAAGGTGGGGGCAGTGGCTTCTGGAGGTGTGAGTTTACTCTAGTAAGTGACTTGTGAACTCTCATACTTAATGGTAAGTAGGATTACTTTAAGTTCTTGATCTGCTTAGCTAAAAACAGGGGGAGAATTAATCATATTTACATACAAGCAAGTCCCTAAGGCCACTAAATCATATTTATGTTCATCTCTTGGATAAATTTCTTAACTTTTATGTGTCATGGTAGAAAATAAGGCAGCAGTATCAAACTGAAATAGAAACGGGCCACTAAGCTATACATGAGGACTCCTGTGGGTGCATATTGATTTAGAAAAGTACTTATTAACATTATCTATGTTCCACAGTATTTTATTTATTTTATTAAATATTTCCCAATTATATTTTAATCTAGTTTGGGTACCTAGACATTTAGTAATTTTTTTCTTTATAACAACAGTTAATAGGTGTTCATTCTTCTTATCTTTACTGGTCTTCTTGCTATTCTAAGGTAAAGTACTTAAGTATGGAGACACTGATAAAGCACTAGGTACTTAAGCACTTGGGTAATTAGGTCCATAGACAATTAAGTAATTAGGTAGACACTTAAGCAATTAGGAACATAGATACTTAGTTTAGTAATTAAGAATTTACATACTAAGTATTTAGGTTCTTAGGTGCTTAGGTAATTAATTAATTAGATATTTAGGCATCACTTTGGTATTTAGTTAATTTGTTATTTACCAATTTCTATCTAGAGTAATTAGGTAAGTATACATGTAGATAATCAATTAATTAGTTAGTTATTTAGGTACATAGGAAAATAAGCAATTTGTCAAGTAACTGTTAGGCACTTAAGTACTGAGGTGAATAGGCACTTGTGTAATTACATACCTAAGTATTTAGTTGTTTAAATACTTAAGTACTTATATATATAAGTAATAAAATACTTAAGTTTTTAAGTGATTATGTACTTTGACATTTAAGTATTTAAATACTTGAATGCTTTGGCATATGGGTACTTAGGTCTCCTGTTAATTTGGTACTTAAGTACTCAAGTATTTAGGTAATTAAATATACAGATAATTAAGCAATTAGGCACTTGGGGTCTTAGGTGATTAGACATTAGCACTTAACTTTTTATCCTTCATTTTCTGAAGAAGACCAATGATATTATGAGGTAATGATGTATGAATTAGATTTAAGTGAGATAGAGTTGCACTAAGTTGTCAGCTTCATTCTCTCTTCCAGATTCATCAAAGTTTAGTGGTAAGATAAAAGTTAGAATTGCTGATGATGGCCCAGGATGCATTGGATGACTGTGATATCTTCAATGTCTAAATAAGTTCTAAGTGGCCCCACAAATTATTCTCATACTCCCATTCTGCTGGCAGAAGTCTTCACATGCTTGGAATAGACACCCCTCTAACTTACCAATGGATTTGTGACCCATCAGATACTGTAATGCAGGGTTTCTTGCATTGCAATATTACCCTAGGCAATCCTGTCAGTATCAGAATGGAATTCTGGCATGGCATGTGCCAGATGCCAGGTGCCAACGGGCAGTTGGACTGTGACTATATAAGGCCCTGCAAACCCAACCCTGGGTTCTGATTTCCCTTGACCTCACCCAGACAACTTGCTATCCCTGACCTTTCCCCCTGAGGCCCCATGTGGTGAAGTGTGGAAGGGAGGTGGATCGTGGGCAGGAACTTAGGATAGTGTAGCATAATGGTTAGGATCATCTTTAGCGCAACCCAACAACATCATCTGTGAGCTAGTGGATCAAATAACACCAAGCCAGAGTCTAGTTATCTCTGGCTGAGGGCTGGTTGCCCTCAGCCTTTCAAGACCTTCTAGGTCCTTTGCCAGCACTCACCAGTCGCCCATAGCAACAGCTTAGCAAGACCTAAGCCCTCTTACCTTCGTTTTCCCTTTCCAGTTTAAAATAAATCCCTTAGCCTTAATCTGTGAATTCCTGTCATCATTCCAATATCATCAAGGCTAAGGAGACTAAGGAGAGGACAAAATATTGAGAAGTAGGGGTTACTGTGGAAGCCTCCATTGTTGGCAGGTAGTTGAGTCTCCGTTTCCCCGCTGGGTTCTGCTCTCACCCAATAGGAAGGCAGTTACCTCAGCAGGGAGGGGCTACCCACTTAACAACTTAAAGGAGCCTAACATCTAGCGGAGGAGGTTCACTGGGCACCTCAGCTGAGGCTGCTCTCCTTTGTCATCAACAAACCTCAGTTTCCTGATAGACTGGTTACCAGCTCCCAGGCCCCAAGTGACTCCCTTTTACCATCCTCTTTATCCCCTTATAACAATACCCTGGATCTGGCTTAGTCTTTCTGCCAAGATAGTTTACAGAGTTTACAGATAGTTTATGGTGGCCACTGCACATGCTACAGCTTCTTGGAGTTACAGGTAAGAGTTGGGTGGCAGGTAAACATCAAAGGTGGATGAGCAGCCCTGAAAAGTGCTCTGCAAACTCATACCAGAGGTTCTACTCCTTGAATATCCATAAACATTTAAGTATTTAGACACATAAGTAATCATGTATATAAATACATGCATATTTAAGTATGGATATATGTATATAACACCTAAATTCAAAAATCTATAACACAAGTATCTCAGTTTATAAATACATGAGTATATGTTTTAATGTTTCAGCAGGTTTTAACCTATTTTGACTAGTATGAACTGGTTTTAATGAGACTGAGTCAGTTCAGACCTGTTTGAATAAACCTGTTTTGACTAACCTGAGCCCATTTTGACTAATTTGAGATAGATTGAACTTGTAGATCAATTTCTGCTGACCAGTTGGAACAGACTGGACCAGTTTGAACAGATAGTCAAATTTAGGCACTTAGGTACTTAGAATTATTATTTAGGTACTTAAGCACTTATGAATTTAAGTATTTGAGTAGATACATATAGTTAATTACGTATTTTGATATTTAGCTAACCAGGCACTCAGTTACTGATACAACTAAGTAATTCTGTATTTCAGCAATTAGGTAATTAGGTACATAAGTACTTAGATAATTAGATCCTCAGGTATGGTTGGTACCTAGGTCTTTCCATATATGGGCACTTAGTTACTTATGTAATTAGGTAAGTAAGTACTTGAGCACTTAGATAGGCTCTTAGGTAATTAGGTACTTGCCTGTTTACTTAAGAATAGCAACCTTAAGAAATCTGTATTCTGAGGTTCCGGGTTAAGATGGCGGCAGAGTAAGAAGCAGCTCTTAACCTCTCCTGACCGAAACATACAAAACTCCTCAAGGGGACATAAAAACAAGTCCAGACGAACGGAGGAACCCCACAACAGGGCACAGCGTGGAAGGTACTTGGAATCGAGACATTTCCAGGCTATAAAGGGCTCTCACTCAATCGCGGGCTGAGCAACTGCCCCACCCCCAACCCCTCCACACTCATCTATAGCTCCGAACCCAGCTAAAAAGAAATAGGGCAAGTTTGGGGCAACCATCGAGTCATCAGCAGCTCCGGGACCTGTTCCTGAGAGCAGCTAGACTTAGGACCCCATTAAGTCAAAAAAAAAGCACGCTAAATCTGAGCGCACGGGAGCAGGACGCTGGGCGCAGAGTGCTGGCTGAGCAAAGGCATGGGCGGAGGCAGACACAGCCAGGAACTAAAGCCTAAGTGGGGAACCAGTGCAGACGGGTATACGACTGTGGAAGCAGCGCCCTGAGAC
>NC_058130.1:619721641-619741086 GCF_016433145.1 Gracilinanus agilis
GGGAACTGATGCAGAGCGAAAGGAGCAGAGCCAGAAGAACTCTGTACACAGAGACTGAAATTCTGTGGTAAAATCGAATGTAATGGACCTCTGAACCAGCAGCAATACAATGACCCAGGACAATTCTGAGGGATTTATGGTAAAGATGCTACCCACATCCAGAGGAAGGACTGCAGGAGAGGAAACATATAAGAAAAACAACTGCTTGAACGCGTGGGTTGGGGTGGACATGATTGGGGATGTGGACTCGAAACTACCACACCGATGCAACTACCAACAATTTGGAAATTGGTCTCGATCAAGGACACATGACAAAACTAGTGGAAATGCACATGGGTAGGGGGGGTGCGGGGTGGGGTTGAAGGGGAAAGGAGGAGCATGAATCATGTAACCATGTTAAAAATGAATATTAATAAATGTAAAAAAAAAAAAAAAGAAATCTGTATTCTCCAGGAAAATCAATAACTCCTCCAGCTGCCAAGTCCATTTTAAGAGCTTTGCCTGTTTTCTGAGGATTAATTAGGCTGTTTCAAAACAATAGTCTGTCAATTCTTTGAATTGTTTTTGTTTGTTTGTTTATTTCAACCACACTTGCCTTTTCTCATTTTTGGTTTGGTTCATCTTTGAAATACTTGACTTCTTACCAATAGCTACAACAATACCTCTAACAGTCATTGAAATGTGCTCTGTAAGAGCTGTAACTTTTGTGCATTTTCTTGGAGTGATTTCAACTCTTAAAACCCATGAAATTTAAAACACAACAGAAGAGAATGATGAAACACATATGTACAATGTTAAATGTATCCCTCAATTGACAAAGAACTAACTAAAGTTGGGGAAACAAGTTCAATCATCTGTCAACATCAGACATTCTGAATCCTAATGCCTACTGTCATTAGAAATATTTATATTGTTGCTGTCACAAAATGAAACTATATCAAAATTAGTCCTTTCCCAAGAAATTAGCCTACTCTGTACAAATGAAGAGAGAGGATCCCAGTGCAAACTTTTAAAGGTGGAATAGTGTGACTTATCCCAACATTCCTGAGTGGCTTTTCTTATTCCTCTCTGTATTCCTCTATATTGGGATCAGAAGATTTTGATATGCCCAGCCATGTAAATTGCCTGAAGACTTAGGCATAGAATAAAGTGAAAGGTTTGAATAAAACAAATTGGTGTCACAAGATAAACAACAATTTTGCTCTTAGCAACACTATATGAACCATGCCTGAAACTCACATCTAATGTCATGGGATCCTGACACGCTTGTGCTGAAGTAATGAAATTATTGGTTTGCTGCTCCTCAGAAAACATGTAAACAGCCTCTCAGAACTTTAAAAACAGGGAGAAAATTCATTCATTCATTTGACATTTTCTGGATTTCAATTTCTACATCTGTGTCCCTAAGGCATTTAACTAGCCAGCTGCTGAATCCTACTTAGGTGCTATTATTGTCCCTATTTCACAAATGAGAAGATTGAGACATTCAGAATTTTAAATGACTTGACTATTGTCAAGTAAGTGTCTTTCTGGTGACACTTCCAACTCTATGGCTTCTTCCTTTGACTGATGAATTAATTCTTACAACCTCCATTTGAGAAAGTGGCCATACCAGCCATGCTCACTTCAAATCTGGTTAATTCAGAAAAACTGTGGAATCTTTTTCCTTCTTGTCCTCCACCTAACTATTTCAGTTCCCTTTAATATACTGTCTTTCCCCACTATAATGTAACCACTTTGAGGACAGTTAAGTCTTTCTCTTTGTTTATTAAATATAAGCTCTTAAAGTTTAAATTACAATCATACCCTGAACTTATATTCTTGCTTTTAGCACAGCACTTGATATGTAGTAAGCGCTTAAAAATGCTTTATCTATCCTATGAACAAATATTTATTGAGCTCCCATTATGTGCAAGGTATTTGCTAACAGCTAAGATGGAAGGAGAATAATTATTACACAATCTATGAACTCTTGAAGTTTATACAAACTGACAAGTGGGAATGGCAGACAAATAAGATGAACCAAAAACTACAATAAAAGATACCAGATGATAAATATCATGAGAGGATTAAATATTGTGTTATTGGGATTCAGGCACAGATTACTTTTCCTCTGAAAGGTGCATGTCGTGATTCAATAGCTACAGAATTCTCACTAGTATAAAGTCATGAGAGCAAAAGAAGACAAATTTAGGGAGAAAGAAGGAAAGAAGAAAGGGAGGAGAGAGGAAGAAAGGAAAGAAAGGAGAGAAGCAAGGAAGGAAGGGAGCAAAAAAGAGAGGAGAGAGAAAGAAACTCTAAGACTACTGCTTTCTATCATACTTCCTCTTCTAATCTTATCTTTTGTATACACACACTTTATATAGGAGTAGAAGAGAGAAGGCTAGCTTGCCTTTGGGAAGTATTCTAGTGTTTTTAATGATCCCAAGCTTCTTTCTAAAACAAAGGCCTATCTTCTGAACATCAATATTCTTCCAGAGATGCTGAATTAACAGGGAAACATGGCATACCAGTCTTTGAGAAATTAAACATGTATGTTACCCAAAGGGTAATAGAGGGCCACATGGTAAGAGTGAATAGATAATAACAACCAATGAGGAATTACACAGCAGAAGCACCATGAAAGAAATTATCCCAAGAGATGCACGACTAGTAAGGAGATGGGCTGGTTATGACACAAGAACGAGGTAAAGCTTATGGAGAGATCATGTGTCTTTTGTTGTTATTCAGTCATTTTTCAGTTGTGTGTGTCTGACTTTTGTGACCCCTTTGGAGTTTTCTTGGCAAAGATATTGGAGTAGATTGCCATTTCATCCTACAACTCATTTTACAGATGAAGAAACTGAGGCAAACAGGGTTAATTGAGACTTGCCATGGTGATGATTGGGGGTTCACAGAGCTAGTAAGTGTCTGAGGCTGGATTTGAACTCAAGAAGATGAGTCTTCCTCACTCTCAGCCCAGCACTCTATCCACCATGCCACCTAGCTGTCCCATATCGCCAAACTTCACTCATATATCTTTAATATCAATATCATGTTGAGATATCCTTCCCATGCCCACCTAGGATTTCAGGTAGATATGCTGAGGATATCTATAAGAGGAAATGTTGTATAGGAAAAGAAGGCATAGAGGACTGTGAGCTATACTTTTGAGGGAAATACCATCATTGATAAGATCACAGAATTATCAAAGAAGTTGTACATAAAAACTCAAGAGTAAGAATCAGCCCATGTATACCTTCAGAACTTGGCCAATAGAGTGATCCCTCACCTCTAGCTGGAGTTATGTTCCAGAGACCCTGTAATAGGTGAAAATCCATGAAGTAGCAGCATTATATTTATTTTATTTTTCTTTGATGGTAAGTCTCTTCCTATGGTACTTGAGTTCACTGCCAGAAGCCTTAGAAGGCACAGAACATTTGGATGGCAGAGGACTTGAAATAAATTCAAACTTTTATGAGAACTTCACAAAAACTCAACACCACAGAGCAACACTATGCATAGTAATCAGACATCGAGTGAAGTGAACAAGGAGAGATGCTGAATGTATGGGCACAGTGCAGAAGAGCAAACAGACTGATGCTACAATCACTGAGCCAAACAAAGCCCAGGATACAGAACACAGTGCTGCAGTTGATCGCATTTCATTTCATCAGTCAATAGTGTGCCATGTACAATCTCACTTTGACAAACTTGTGCAAGTGTTAGTAATGTAGTGCATTTCTATTGTGTAAATATGATATTCATCCACAAGATCTCATGATAGAGCAAAAACTCCACGGTACTGTAATGGGAAATTGTAGGATAGATATAAGGTATAAGATGAATATAAGGCTTAAGAGCAGGGGACGGCAATGTATGGCTCTCAAGCCATATCTGGATCTTTTGGGGGCCAGATATGGCTCTTTCTGCAGGAGCCATAAAGTCATCCGCGGCACAATAACTAACAGTTTACACATGCCATCGTGCGTCAAGTGATACGTCATGTGATCTTTTCGGTACCACGACTGACTCTCTTCTAAGATAGAAGCTCCCTCATTGATATTGCTGCGTGAGAAGAATCCTGGTCTTTAGTTCGGCTTGGTAGGTGTGCTGTGTGTTCCTCCTTCTGCCCTCCTTTTACTCTTTCCACACCTGTTACTGACATCTTGGGGTTCTGTATAGTGATTGATCACTTTTGTCTACATTCTCTACCCCTCTGCCTCTGATTTACAGGGCTTTATCTCAGTGCATTCATGGGGTCTACACTCCCTATTTGTGGGATTGTTATTGTTTTTAACTTTTCTACCTGCTCTTAAAGGGGAAACTATAATCAGATTACATCTTTACATATGCTTCATTAGTGAGAAGCATTTCTCCCCATTAGTTGTTTCATTTGATACAGAATGATTGAGTAGGCAGCACTGATAAACACCTGTACCAGGAAATGTGTGTGGTGTGTCCTGGCCAGTTTTCCATGAAAAGGTGCCTTCCTCCCCCACTACTTACTAATGCCTGCATACAAGTCATGTTATTTTCTGTAATCTCCTGATCTCCTATTTAATTTATGTGGCCAAAAGACTTAACCAGCAGGCAGGCAGCTTTTTCTTCTCCTGTTGCCTGACTTGAGAGAGGGAGAGGAAAAAGTATTCTTCCCTGAATTTTTCTCTCTTTATTTCAGCAATTTTCTTAGTGTAAAGGAGTTTTATATGTATTGTGCATATCAGTACTATAGTTCCCCATTAAGTCTTGTTTTTTGATTAATAATCAAAATAATTTTGATTAATAATCAACAAAACCATGTAGCACCAGAAGTCACATTAATGTACTTTATTCATCATTGGTTAGCACATAATGTTATTAAAAATAGTTCAGAGACTTATTGTACTTTAAAAGTGTTGTTCTTACATAAAATACACATATTTACTTGTATTCAGTGTTAAACATATTGTACGGCTCTCATGAAATTACATTTTAAAAAACGTGGTGTTTATGGCTCTCACGGTCAAAAAGGTTGCAGACCCCTGCTTAAGAGAATAGATGACAGCTTGAAGAGATCTTGGACTTCATGGACATTCTATAATGGAATGAAGCCAGGGTTTTGAAAGAGAGAGTGTGGTTTGGCCAAGCTGAAGGAAGGAGGTTTTGGCTGTGTGGTCCAGCTTTACCAAGTATCCAAGGAGCTGATAGATTGGGATTTGGATTTCACTGAGAAGAAGATACTTCAAGCAACTAGCGTGGCCTAGGTAGAGGGGAGGTCTTGGTTATCTGTTGGTGGACAGCAGATTTATCTACCTTACTCCCTGGAGCATTTGTGGGTTATTTGGCTGTGTATTAGACTTGTTCCTGGTTCCTGTGACATCTGTGATCATCTTGGAGCATTGTGGACCAGTGCAGTGAAAAGCCCACCTCTCCAGCCCTCTCTTATTCTAGTTAGAGGTTTAGCTTAGTTTAGACCTTAGTTTAATTAAACCATTTTGGTTATTCCATAGTGTAGTAAACCCTTCTCTTCCATTTCCCTTATATAATATCAATAAACCCAGTTTTTTTGTATTCCTATCTTCTCTAAGCCATTAAGAACCCACATCTTGAAGTTACCCATTACACTGGTTTTCCTTGGTTGATAGATTATCAGTTAGCTGACCAACTGTCATTCCCAAACCTCACATCGCCATTTGGTTTCCCTGTGTTTACCTGTCAGTCCTTCCCTTGTGAAGTGTGGGAGTGTCCCCAGTTTATCTGGCATCTAGTTATTCCCCTATTCCCAGCATTTTCTTTTTCAGTACAGAATTAGATTTTTTTAAAAAGCCACAATACAGTGAAGCCACAATAAGTGAACCACAATATAGCGAGGGACAACTGCATTCTGTGAAATCAAAAGCAAGATCATTTCTTCACCAGTGACAACAATACTACCACCAAAGAAGATTTTTTTTAATTGGAAATAAGGCCTGCCTATCTGTAAACCCTGTTTACAGGGTCAAATCACTCTATTTTTTCTACACACTACATTTAAAACTTTTCCTAGAA
The DNA here is from genome assembly GCF_016433145.1 of Gracilinanus agilis. Lineage (NCBI taxonomy): Eukaryota > Metazoa > Chordata > Mammalia > Didelphimorphia > Didelphidae > Gracilinanus > Gracilinanus agilis. Next base: position 619,727,651 of record NC_058130.1, read on the forward strand.
AGATAATATTGTTTTATTTAAAAGTTATATCTGGTTTTTTTTCAACAATGTGAAAGTAGCTGATGATATCCAAGCAACCTATATATCACTACTGCTCAGGAAGCCCCTTTAGAATAGGGCGAAGAAAGAACAAAAGACTCCCAGCTTTCCCAATTTTGTGGGGTAGGGGAAGAGGACACTGACCTGGAGGAAATTTCCTTTGCAAAATGTAGCCTGGGAGCTAAGAATCTGAATGTCCTTCTCATGCCTTAGAACTAGTATTTATGCCAACTGCCAATCTGAACAGGCAGTTCATGGTCTACAGCTCAGCTACATTTATTTTACCACTTACTAAAAACACATCCTATGGAGTCAATGTGGAGCCATAGATCTATATAAATGAGCAACAATTACAGAGCATTTGAAAATTTCCACAACCCTCCTAAATCCTGCAAGGACTCACTTTAAGTGTAGCTCTTAATTCTTCCATAAAACCCTGATGGAAGCCTTTCCTCAAGTGACTTGCTGTTCCCCGAAGCAGAGAACCTACTTCCTTGCTCCTGCTCTGGAGCCATTTTGAATGTCTGAGATAATCAGTTTTTGATCAGTTTGGGCCAAATTATAAGAGAATGTGAGGTCTCACATTACATCCTGAAGGCTAAAGGAAGCTGGCTGTGTTAAATCATAATCCAAATGGATTTTAGTAATGACAGTCCTACAGAAAGCATTCCCTTCCATGAATTAGTTGGAGTTCACACCCTGGGACCCAGAGGAGGGCACCTCACTGGAGTATGTAGCAAAAGTTTCAAAGTAGGGCCTACAGGCAAGATTTCTGAGAGGACCTCTTGGCCCCTTGCTAACTGCCAAATAAAGAGATCTCATTTGAAGAGGAGGTCCTTCCTTTCCCAGAACCCCTTTCACTGTAACTATTTACTCATTGACTAGAGTGTATTTTGTTTTTAAGGAGTAAAGCTTGAAGCTGATCTAGACTGTACAAAATAGGAATTCAGTTTCATTTATAATCTTCTATTATTTTATTTGGTATTTGGCAAAATAAAATTTAAAAAATGAAACAAGATTGGTCCTGGCTTATTCATCCTATGTAAGAATGTATCTTTGCTTCCATTCCATCTTCTTTCTATTTCTTTTTTCTTTTTTTTTTTTTAACCCTTAACTTCTGTGTATTGGCTCCTTGGTGGAAGAATGGTAAGGGTGGGCAATGGGGGTCAAGTGACTTGCCCAGGGCCACAAAGCTGGGAAGTGTCTGAGGCCAGATTTGAACTTAGGACCTCCTGTCTCTAGGCCTGACTCTCAGTCCACTGAGCTACCCAGCTGCCCCCTCTATTTCTTTTAAAAAGTATATTTAGGGGACAGCCAGGTGAGCCAGTGGATTGAGTCAGCCCAACAAGTGGGAGGTCCTGGATTCAAATCTGACCTCAGAAATATCCTAGCTGTGTGACCCTGGGCAAATCACTTAACCCCCACATCCCCCACCCCATTGCCTAGTCCTAATTGCTCTTCTGCCTTAGAACCAATTCACAACACAGTATTGATTCTAAGAGGTAAGGGAAGGATTTTTTTTAAAGTATATTTATGCCTTTTGTTTTATGTAGTGGTTACATGAATACATTGACTAGGTAGCTCCCTTCATTACAAGAACCAAGAAAATTTGCACAAATTCTTCAGCTCCATATTAACAAATTCTGAAATTCTCTTATCTGATTATGAGCTATTGGCTTTCCACCTCTCATTCTGCCTTCCTAATCCAAGCCATACTCTTTGCCACACTGACTTTTAATCCCTAGAACCCTGAGTTCTTTTCCAGGCCATCATCCTACATTAGCCATATTCTCCCCCTTTTCTTATTTTGACCCCAGGGTGAGCCAGTTCAATTCTACATTGTCTTCTCTTAAGTCCCTGGCCACCTTATCATATCAACCATACCCTCAGCCTTCACCCTCAGCCTTGGATTATTCCCATCATCTATTGCCTTCACTCCTACACATGTATCCTAGATCCTCCTAATGAGAAGGAAAACGCTAATCAATTATTTGAATTTAATTTATTAGTGACTTAAAATGCTACTTCTCCCCTTCCTCAGAACCAGTTTTATTTTAAAAGGAGCAATAGGAAAACAAATTAATCCTAATGGTACAATTTGGGACTCTACAATGTCTAGTGATTTCCCACACCTCTTGATTTTTAGAATGTTTTCCAGAGTCCCTCACATAATAAAAGACAATTTAAGGATTTAGACCTTTACACAAATGCTATAATTGCTCTGTTCTTGCTTTCTCAATTTTCAGTTCCTCTAGCCATTCTGCTCTGGGAAGGTCTCAAATTTTGTTTTCCAAATAGACAATTGCAGAAATTCAGCTCTGAAGTCAAAGAGAGATTGCTAACTATGGAACAAATAAAGTTAAGACAGAAGGTCAACTTGCTAAATTTCTTTTTACTTAAAATTGAGATGAAGACATTCTAAGCATAGAATTAACTAAGTAATTCCAAAGCACTTTGGACACATAAAGTGAGATGGATTAAAGCAGATCCTTTGGGCCAATTTCCATTTGACCTTAAAATCTCGAAACAATAACAAATACAATGACACTCTCCAACTTCAATTACAAAGAAGGAAATTCAGCTGACAACACAACACCCTGGTGTGCAAGTTCACTGTGTTTTTCCTATAAAATTGCTGCAAACACATGTTCAGTAAGTGCCCTTTATGTAGGGTTCATTTAAGTGAAGAGCTGTTATTGGCTGGGATTAACCTCTGTGAACAGACATTGGTCAGAAGATCCTCAATATGTGTCAGTATCCAGGAAGATATTACCTACTATGGTCTTTACACCATTCTGCTTAAATTTTTAGCTCTCATCTACATTATCACTTCTTTTGGGTCCTGGTGAGCCAATAATACATTAGGTGACTGTGATATAATGGGAGCTAGCTGTCAATTTTTTATTTTCCCTATTTCCTTTCCCCAAGGAGGAATGACTGATGTACAAAATATGTGGTTGTTTTCATGATAAGACTTACAAAGGGTGTGCTTAAATACCATTGGCATAGTTGTAATTCTGCTTTACTGAGTGGCTGCCATCAGCCCAGAAATTTTTCCTTCAGGGTGAAGACATGCAACTGTCCCTCTCCCTCCTTTTGGAAACCAGCCAGGATTGGAAGACTCCCATTTATCCCAAAGGTGGGAAATATCTTTTCAGCCTTTTTGCTCTTCCATAACATGCCACCTTTTAACTTTCTGCTTCTAATCTTTATTTTCAATGTTTCCCCTCTCTCTTTTCTAAAGTTTCTCCCTCTTATGTGTGTGTGTGTGTGTCTCTCTCTTTAGTCACCCTCTCTATCCATGTTCTACTTCCCTTTCTCGTTGAAAGTTTTTCTCTCTTTGTCTCTGTCTCTCTCTGCTTTAGTCACTCTCTCCATCCATGTTCTACTTCCTTTTCTTGGACAGTTTAATCTGAAATATTGGGTTATTGTTTCTCTAGGTCTTTTTGTCATCCTGACCTTGTGGCAAGTTTATGTTCTAATTTAAATAAGAGCCCAATCAAGGAGGAAGAAAAGTTGAGCATGACAGCAAAAAAGAAGCAGCTATTTTCAATAGCCTTGATAAAGGAATCAGCCTCTCTGAGCCTGCCTCTAGGTAGCAAGTAGCACAAGGCAAGGAAGATCCCAGGTGTCTGGACTAGTGCTCCTAACAGACCTATTGGACCGAGGCTGTAAAGTTGTCTCACCTGGAGGAAGAGCAAGATAGCTAAATGAAATGTCAGTGTAGCAGATCTTAGAATCAATGGAGTGACTTGGTGAATTTCTTTCCAGATCTTTCTTTGTGCTCTACTCTGTTGTATGTATCTCTAAGAAAATCTCATATTTTGAATTTTATGTGATTTGCCTGAAATATTAGGTATAGAGTATACCAAGAATCTGGGTAATAATCATTCTTTTTCTTTTTTTAAACTCTTACCTTCCATTTTAGAATCAAGACTATGTATTGGTTGCAAGGCAGAAGAATGGTAAGATCTAGGCAATGAGGGTTAAGTGACTTGCCCAGGGTCACAGAGCCAGGAAGTGTCTGAGGTCAAATTTGAATCCAGGACCTTCCATCTCTAGGCCTGGCTCTCAATTTGCTGTCTCCTAGCTGTCTCCAATGACCATTCTTAAAACAAAATTAGTAACAGCCACTTTGTCAACATTTTCTGGGCCTTCCTCTATTCTTTCAAGGTATATACCTCAATAAGTGGTGAAGGGATCCTTGTAGCCATCAGTCATGGGACCCTGACACAAAGTCAAGAAGAACTTCATGAGTGATTTGAAGCTGAACATCTGGAAGACTCCTTCTTATACTTGTATCTAACTTCTATCTATCATATTTCCATATTAGATTATAGCATTTTTGTGAGCAGGGATCATGTTTGTTTATCTCTCACAGTGCTTTGCACTATCAGGCACTGAACAAATCTTTATTGAATTGTAGAATAAGTCGAATCACAAGCATGAATCCAGAACAAAAGGGACTGAGTAAGCACACTTCAAATAAGGGAGTAATGGACCCACTTATGCCCCACAACTTTTTTTTATTTTAAATTAATTTTATCTTTTCAATTACATGTAGAAAATTATTTTTCCCTCCTTCTACTCCTCCCCTTCACCTCCCCAAGAAGGAAGGTAATATGATGTAAGTTGTACATATGTTATCATAGAATACATATTTCCCTGTTCAAAATGTTGCAGAACAAGATATATTACTTGCACCAGAAAAAAATTCATGGAGGAAATAAAGAATGGTATGTTTCAATCTGCATTTGGACTCTGTCTGCTCCTTCTGTATCAGTGGATATCTTTTATCGTCATGATTCCCTTGGAATTGTCCTGGATCCTTGCCTTGTTGATAACAGTTAAGTCACTCATAGTTGATCATTGTATATTATTGTTGTTACTGTGTACAACATTCTTCTGGTTCTGCTTACTTCACTTTGTATCACTTCGTATAAGTCCTTCCTATCTGTACCTTTCTTTCCTAAATCCCTTTAGCCCTCTCTCCTCTCCTCATGCTCCTTCCTAGTTACACTTTACTCAGCAGAATTTTAGAGAGCTGTGAACCACTTCTTTACTAACCACCATCTGGTCTCCTCACTCCTAAGAGAGTACTTTTAATGATACTAAGAAAAGAGCATCTTCATTAGTGTCTTAAAGCAGGGAATATGCTTCTGCATTATAGAAATGTGCTTTTATTTTATGTTCAGTCATTTTCAGTCATATCTGATTCTTTGTGACCTCATTTGGAGTTTCCTTGGCAAATAGAATGGAGTGGTTTATCATTTCCTTCTCCAGCTCATTTTACAGGTGAGGAATTGAGGAAGAGTTAAGTGACTTGCTCAGGATTACACAGCTAGGAAATGTCTAAGGATGGATTTCAACTCAGGAAGAGACTTCCTGATTCTAAGCTGAGTGTTCTCACCTAATTTAAATTAAATTAGCTTTACTACCTAATTTCCTCATTTATTATTTACACTAGTAGATATTAATCACTTGCTGAAGTTTAGAACAATCCTCTTCCTAAAATGTAAAATTCTGATTTGTCCCATTTTGTATTTGTCTAATTTTGACTCTAAAGAAAGATTTTCAAACTTCCTCTTCCCCTTCCCATTCCTCCCTACAATAATGTCTCCCTTACAATGTGCCATCTTTGCTATGCATCAATGCTTGGCATCCTACAGTTACATAATAGCAGAACAAGTCTTGTCAAGTACAAGGCTGAAGGAAGTGTGAATCCACCCACCCTGTCAAGAAGTCACTTTGGAGGCAATCTATGAGGTCATGTTGATAACCAACATTCAACTCAGTCAAGTCCAACAAAGAGCAAACAACTTAGAAGCATTTAATGAAGAGAAAAATCATAAGCTTTTTCTTGAGAATATATCATTTTCTGGAAAAGTTCATTTTTAGAAGGTCCTTTCCCTTTGATTCTATTTAAATCACTTCAAATGTTTCCACCATGAAATTCCCCCATGCTAGTTCTCCATATGTCTTTCCTTCAGCTTCTGTGCTCTACCTCTTGAGATTTATTCCCGCCTCTCCCCAATCCCCCACCTGCCACATACAGATTGTATTCACTTCTGGTGAGATGGAACTAGCAGCTTAATTCTTTCTGCACTGATAACTATTGATGGTTGGAAACCAGCAAGAAGCAATTGCCATTGTAACTTCCCTGGCTAGGAAGCTTGGTGTGGGACAGGACACTGAAGATTGGAATTATTGTTCTGTACTTTCATAAGAATAAGAGATCATTAACAATTCAGCCTTCTGCCCTAAAAACTGATGTGTAACTAAGATATAAAATGGAATTTTCCAAGCTAAGTCGGGGCTGTAGAGGACCTCCAAGGGTTCAGGATACTTTCATATGAGGGGATCTTGATACCATCAGCATAAGTGAAAAATAAGGGATTTTTTTTTCTTCAAATCAGCTTCGCTGGGAACTGGTAGCATTTTAATACAAAAAAGAAGTAGTTGGGTTCTTTTTTGGACATCTCTGCAGCATTTGACACTGCTAAACACCTTCTCCTCCTGATTACCATTTCATCTCTGAGTTCTCAGTACATTACACAGTCCTGGCTCTCCTGCCTGTCTGAATTCCCCCTCTATGTTCCTCCTTCTAAATCCAACTTCCTAGACTTGAGAATCCACCAAGTTTCTCTAAGGATTTCATTTCTGCTCTCTCTGTCTTCTCTCTTGGCAATATCACCAACTCACTTATGTTCAATAATCATCAATTTGGGTGACTCTTCAAATCTTTATATCCAACTCTAATCTCTCTTCTGACAAGCTCCAGTCCCACATTACCAAATGTAAAAGAAAAACAACTGGGCAAAGATCTTCTGAACAAATCTGATTTTATTTTGATTACACAAATACATAAACCAGTGATCTACAGACACACCCAGTATTGTCTGAAATCCTGAGCTTTTCACATGACAGGTATTTATGCTTTATGCAGAAGTTAGAGGAGGTTGAGCAACTGAATTTTCCTTCTTCTGGAATTTGAATCTCTTCCTTCTCCAGGTCAGGCAATTATCTCCTCTTTCACTAGGATGCTGGGCATCCTGTCCTTCTTTCAGTAAGGCAGCCACCTGTGCCATGTATGGTGATATAAAGATGGCCACACTCATTTTTTGATTTTATCAACGCTAAATAAGGTATCATGAACCCAAAGACTTAGGAACATCTGGTCTTAGATACAAGCCCCTGTTCCAGGGCATCTTTGGGGAGGCAGGTCTTTTGAAATATTCCAGGAAGGTAGGTACCATGTGCATGAACTCTCTGTGAAAAGGATATCTTGCAAGATGGCTCAGAGAGTTGTTTGCAAGTTACTACAAGGAATTTTTTTTATTATCTTATGCAATGATTATGATAATTAATTACTAATTCTCACACACAGTTATTCAAACAACTAATAACTGGGCTATCACTTACTATTAAATATATAGTTACAACTTATCATTAATAGTGCCAGCAGTCTAATGAGATTACCAACAGAGGACATAAAGCTATAAAGAGGTGTAAAACAATGAATATAAATTGAATGAAGCTGATTAATTGGAATTATCCATTAGGAAGTTGTGAAAATGGCATCAACATGTTCTAAATTCCCTATGCCTAATGAGGGCTATCTTAACGCAAGTTCACCATCTGAGAATCATCTTGACTTTTTCTTTTCCTTTAACTCCATGATTTTTATCCAATCAGTTATCAAATCTTCTTGATTGTATCTATATGATATTTCTCCCATCTCTTCCCTTCCCTCAATTCATATAATTATCTCCCTTGTTGACACTCTTATTACCCCTGCCTGGGACTATTGATATAGTCTTCTAAAAGCCTTCTAGTCTTTCCTAACTAATCCTTTTTTTTTAAACCCTCACCTTCCATCCTAGATTCAATACTGTGAATTGGCTCCAAGGCAGAAGAGTGGTAAGGGTAGGCAATGGGGGTTAAGTGATTTGCTCAGGGTAATACAGCTAGGAAGTATCTGTGGTCAGATTTGAACCCAGGACCTCCTGCCTCTAGGTCTGACTCTCAATCCACTGAGCCACTCAGTTGTCCCCCCTAACTAACTAATGCTTAAATAATCACATATATACATATCTATTTTATTACTATTTTCCTATCCCTCACCACCCAGCATACATAACACCCAGCCAGATAGGCACTCAAAGCTGAGGTTATTTCTGCAAAATAAGAAGCCAACTAGGAACCACATGGCAGTATCGTCATGTGCTCCTTTGCTTTAAAAAAAATAAAAGTGAGAAATGCTCTTGCTTCATTAGCACTTAAAATTACTGCGTGAAACTAGAAAACATTTACATAAATTAACATATGGTACATAAATATATGTTTTTATGTTGAGTTAACAAAAATACTAAAAATACAAAAAATAGTCACAGTGCAAAACTGTTAAAAGGCATCCATCTGGCCTAAGAGGATCTCACTAGACATTAGACTGGGCATAGCGTTTCTATTCTTCAGAGATCATAGTGCTGTCTCAAAAACAGCTGGGAAGGCTGCTCATTTGAGCCATTTTGAAAACTTTCTGGATAATTCCTTCTGAAATACACTTCTGTTGCTGTTTCGGTGAGGACAGTGGAGGTCAGGCAAACTAGGGTATAAGGAAATGCTACTCTACCTCTTTGCAGGGAAGTTTCCACAATAATGGAAGAGTAACTGAACCATTCCATAAGTCCTGGTCCTTTCTTCACTGAGCAGTGCTAGCTTTGTTTTCTCCCCCACACCATTTTATTAATGTGTTTGTTTTTACATTACTGACATTTCCAGATTCACTTAAATCCTTGTGAGCTCTTTTGTAAACTTTCTCTGAAAATGCATGCGAACACTCCACATTTGTATCACTCTCAAATTTTCTATTTTAAAAGTTATTTTTAATAACCTAATTAATAAAAATGTCTCCCTCCTACCTCCTACCGAACTAAAAAAAGAGAAAAGTACATTCCTTATAACAAATATGCATAGTTAAATAAAATGAATTCTCTCATTGGCTATGTACACACATATATCATATACATAAATATGTATATTCATTAAAGTATGTGTTTGTGTGTATATAATTTTAATATAAATATGTAAACACACATCCACATTTCAGCATCCTAAATCCTTCACCTCTCTATTAGGAAGTAAAGAGTGTTTTATCATCTATTTTTTGGAATCATGGATGATTGTATTGATCACAGTTCTTATAGCTTTTGAAGTTGTGTCTCTTAAAGAGTCATTATATAATGTTTTTACTGTTCTGCTCATTTCAGGCACCAATTTATAAATGCATCAGTCTTCAGAATTGTTCAGTTCAAGAATATTGATGTATTGTATAAATTCTTCTGGTTTTTCTTACTTCATTCTGCACCTGATCATTTGAGTCTTTTTATGTCTCTTTGAAGTCATCTATTCCCTCATTTCCTACTGTAAAATAGAATACCTATTTCATATACCACAATTCACTCAGTCATTTCTAATTGATAGCCATCTCTCTTCTTTTCAGAGGATTTTTGCCACCATGAAAAGAACCGCTATAAATATCTGTATGTGTGTGTGTGTGTATGTGTGTGCTTGTATGATCTTTTCTTATTTTATTGATTTCTAGTCTATTGGACTTGCAGTAGTATAATTGGATCAAAGGGCATTTTTTAAAAGTAAAGTTTTGTGTATAATTCTAAATTGTTTTCCAAAATAGCTATACCAATTCATAGTGTTACCAACAGTACATTCATGTTCCTATTTTCCTACATCCTCTCCAACATAATTTTTGAGTTTTTTCATATTTTTCTAATTCAATAGATTTGCAGTAGAATCTCAGAATTGCTTTAATTTGTATTTCTCTAGTTTAATGTGATGGAGTATTTTTTGGATGGCTATAGATAACCTAGATTTCTTCCCTTATGAACTACCTGTTTATATAATTGAACCATTTACAAATTGGGAAAAGGTTTATATTCTTATAAATTTTATTTGGTTCCTTCTATGCCTTGGAAATTAGATCTTTAACAGAGAAATGTACAACAAAGATTTTCCACTGGTTAATTTCTTCCCTTTAAATCTTAACTTTGTTGGATTTGTTGTGCAAAAAATTTTGAATTTCATATAACCAAGCATCCATTTTGTCTTCTGTGATCATTTCTATTTCTTGGTTGGTCATGCACTGTTCCCCCTTGTAAGTGTTGAAATTAATATTCAATGCCTCCAAAGTATGATATTTATAAGGATTTTATAAAGCCCTGGGGAAGAATCCTAACTCACCCTTTACCACACTGCCTCCTCTCCAAAAAGGTCCCGACACCACGCCCACCAAGACCATATCAAAAACAGCCTGCGAAACTCACAACCAATAGGAAAAAAAGCTTAAGGAATTATGGGTATAGTGAAAGGGAGTCTGGGTAATGTAGTTTTAAAGGGGGTACAAGGTCTTTTCAACTTTATACCCTATTGATAGATCTTATAGGAATTTTATTCTCCCCATTCAAATTCCCTGGGTTTTGTTTATTTTGTTTTAAATGGCTAGCTTGTGGACAACAGGTAGTCTAATAGTGATACATTAACACAATGGTCAGAGCTCTAGAGCTAAAAGGGCATCTCCAACCCACTCTTATTTTACAGATGAGCACACTGAGTCTGAAGAATATTGCAACTTGCCCAGGCTTCCACAGGTATTAAGCGTCAATGTAGAATTTGAACTCAAATCCTCTGAACCGAAATCCAACAACTCTTTCCATGTACCATGCTGCCTCTCTACTTGGGAGAAAAAGGTACTTTGGCAGGTTCATGATGGCTGGAGTGTTTTTAAGTACATAAGTTTAAGTATATATGAGCCTCTGTAACACATAATTTATGACCTCTTGTTTTTTTGTTTGTTTTTTTTTATCATGTGGGCAGAGTTAGAATGTCAAAGAAAGCACTTGTGAATAAAAGGGACATTGGCAGCTGCCTGTATATTTTGTAGGTACATAAACTTAGGGACATATCCACTAGTTAGCTTCAGCTAGATTTGGAAGGAGTAAAGAAACCAGCTTGGGCATAGTAGCAAGTTGGTTTAAATCAGTGGTTCCCAAAATTTTTTGGCCTACCACCTCCTTTCCAGAAAAAATATTACTTAGCACCCCCTGTCACATACTATCACCACCCCCTTACAGTTATTCACCTCCCCCAAATGTACCTGTGGCCATCACTGCCTCCCTGGATCACTGCAGCACCTACCAGGGGGGGGGTGGCGCCCACTTTGGGAATCACTGGTTTAAATCAATTCAGAAGGAATCCATACCAAACCTTTACTTTCTCCTTGTCCTTGTTGGATGTTTACAGATTTAGCTCTATTTATTTCTATGGAAAGAGAGAAAAAAAACAATTACAATTGTATAAGAAAAAACTAAATCTCTGCCACTGAAGCCAGAAGGCCAACATCAATCCAATTCCATGAAATCCCCCTCAAAAAAGAGCCTACTATGTGCACAAACAACATTGTACTAGTCAGATGAGGAGACGAGAAAGAGAACTATGATATAATGCCTATCTTCAAGGACCTTACAGATGAGAAAGAGACACACATGCATAAAGAATGATAAGAGGGGCAGCTGGGCTGCTCAGTGAATTGAGAACCGGATCTAGAGACAGGAGGTCCTTAGTTCAAATCTGACCTCTGATACTTCCTAGCTTTGGAACCCTGGACTTAACACCCATGGCCTAGTCCTTATCACTCTGCTGCCTTGGAACCAATACACACTATTAATTCTAAGTATAGTAATGATCAAAAATAAAAGAATAAGGCACAAGGAACATGATACGAGTATGAGGAAAGCACAAAGTTCAATGCAATTATTATGGAACACCAAGAATTCAAGAGAAGTGAAATTACAAGTAATGTTCCTACTCCTCCCAGAAGGCAATGATCCTTTTCATATCACATAGAACTTTGCTTATACTTCAAGAACCCAGGGTCCTCTTCAAACCCACTCAAGCATAGGAGGATACTTAATTTCTTATTTTTCATGCATTTCACTCTCCCTGATTCCTGAGATTCTTTTCTTCATCTCTACTTCTTGGTTTCTATGACTTCTGTCAAGTATCAGCTAACATCCCACCTTCTGCAAGAATCCTTTTATAACTGGCAGAGTTAGAACAGTGGGATGAGAGTTGGCACTTTTGCCTAGAATTCCCAATATGTATCTTTTACAATAACCTAAAAAATGCATCAGACTCAATGCTGATCAGGGAAAGACAAGAAACTATCACTGAGTCAGTTTTATAGACCAGGATAGCTTTAAGAAGTCAGACAGAGATCTGTGGACATGGGGGTAGGGGTTGACCGATAGGGCAGCATAGTAGAAGTCTAGCAGCTGTAGAACTTGGAGCATTCCAGGATCCAAGGACAGAAAGGGAATTGAGATGGATCACCAGGAAAGAAAGTAATTCCAGCAGAAGAGTGGTAAGGACTAGACAATGGGGGTTAAGCCATTTGTCCAGGGTTCCAAAGCTAGGAAGTATCAGAGGTCAGATTTGAACTAAGGACCTCCTGTCTCTAGGTCTGGTTCTCAATTCACTGAGCAGCCTAGCTGCCCCTCTTATCATAATCTGAACTAGCACCTGGAGCAGAAATGAGTGCAATTTAGCAGCTAACACCCACATAAGAAAGAATCTACCAGTCACCTCTTAAAAGAAACCTCAAAATTAAAACAATTGGACATATCATGATCAAATCCAGAGTTCCTGGTGAAAGAAAAAGTACTGCAAGTAGCTAGAAAGAAAAAATTCAAATACCAAGAAACTACAGTAAGGATCACACAAGATTTAGCAGCCACCACTGTGAAGGAGTGGAGAACTTGGAAAATTATATTCTAGAAGGCAATAGATCTAGGCTTGCAAGAAATAAAACATACTCAACAAAACTAAATATAATTTTATGTGGTGGGGTTGGGGGTTGAGGGAAGGGGATAGACATTAAATTAAATATATAGGACTTTCAATCATTCCTGATGAAAAAACGTATGTTGAGTAGAAAAAGTGACATAAAAACACAGAAATCAAGAGAAACATAAAAAAGTAAATATGAACAATCATATGAGATTAAACAAAGTTACTCTTATACAAGCAGATAAACAAATGCATCACCTTAGCATCATAAGAGTATATAGATGGAGTCTGATTGGAAGGAAGGTTTGGGAGTGATTCTATTTTTTTTTAACATTTATTAATATTCATTTTTAACATGGTTACATGATTCATGCTCCCCTTTCCCCTTCAACCCCCCCCCGCGCCCCCCCCCACCCTTGGCCGATGCGCGTTTCCACTAGTTTTGTCATGTGTCCTTGAACAAGACCAATTTCCAAATTGTTGGTAGTTGCATTGGTGTGGTAGTTTCGAGTCTACACCCTCAGTCATGTCCACCC
>NC_058130.1:619745952-619830226 GCF_016433145.1 Gracilinanus agilis
TTATCCTCGCTCTCAGTGTCTGTCTGAGATCTATTGGCTCCTGAGGACTGAGTTCTAGTTTTTTCCAAGGTCAAGCCCCCTGGTGGATTCCCTTGCTTGAACCTCTGCAGGAGGTTTCTTTACAAGTCTCAGGGAGCTACTTCCACAGTCGTATACCCGTCTGCACTGGTTCCCCATTTAGGCTTTAGTTCCTGGTTGTGTTTGCCTCCACCCACGCCTCTGCTCAGCCGGCACCCACGCCTCTGCTCAGCGGGCACCCAAGCCTCTGCTCAGCCGGCACCCACGCCTCTGCTCAGCCGGCGCTCCGCTCCCAGCGTCCGCTCCCGCGCGCGCGCGCTCAGATTTCACGTGCGTTCTTGACTTAATGGGGTCCTAAGTCTTGCTGCTCTCAGGAACAGGTCCCGGAGCTGCTGATGACTCGATGGGTGCCCCAAACTTGCTCTATTTCTTTTTAGCTGGGTTCAGAGCTTTAGGTGAGTGTGGAGGGGGTGGGGGTGGGGCGGTTGCTCAGCTCACGCTTGAGTGAGAGCCCTTTTTAGCTTGGAAATGTCTCGATTCCACGTACCTTCCACGCTGTGCCCTGTTGTGGGGTTCCTCCGTTCGTCTGGACTTGTTTTTATGTCCCCTTGAGGAGTTTTGTGTGTTTCGGTCAGGAGAGGTTTAGAGCTGCTTCTTACTCTGCCGCCATCTTAACCCGGAACCTGGGAGTGATTCTATTTTGATGACCCTTTTTTTTTTTTGATTAAAGGATTTTAATTCCATGCAATATATCAGCATATAACATTTCCATAATCCTTTAGGAAACCCAAACTAGGTCCTAATGGCAAATCTATATATCATTTGTACAAGAACTTTGTGTTACTAATTCTTATGTTATTGTCAGACATCCTGTAGTTCCTATCTCAGCTACCACTGTCTCCCCCATTCAATGTACAGCCAAATGCTTCACAGTAATTGATTTATATTTTTAGCTTTTTTCAATATTCTAATTAGTGAATTCTCCCAGACCCTCTTTTCATTCACTTGAAAAGGGACTCAATATATGTAGACAAGATTTTCTAAAAAATATATAGAAATCCTATATCTCATCTCAGATCTGTAACAAGATCTATCTTCCATTTCCTTTGAAGGTTCTACTATTATATAGTATGTTGGTTATTTATTACTCCTCTCTCTTGATGATGAGATTTGTGAAAGGAATAGCATTCACCTGTTATTACAATTGCATGAAAGAGATCATAAGATTCCTAAATCTAAAGTCCAATAGTATCTCCCTCAAATTTAGTATTTAGACTTTCTTTTATAAGAGAACTTCAGACAAGTGTTACCAAAGCATGTCCACAGCAAAAAGAGACTGGAAAACCCAAAGACCAAGAAGCAGTTAGGGTCCATGTTAGGCATTGTGAGTTATAGTTCTCAGTGGAGCCCATCAATCAATGAAATTGTTAAACAATTAATTGCCTTAACTAAAGACTTTGTTCCAGAACTTTTGGCTTTGCAGCCTGAATACCTGATAGCTATAGACACTCTCAAAAAGTGTCTTCTCTCAGCAACTGCTTTGGGACTCTCAGACTTAAATATGCTTTTTTTTCCTTTTTGTCCATGAGCAGAATAATGTGATATTAGGGGTAATTGTCAAGTATCTTGGGCCATTCACTCTATTCCTACTATTCCTGCTAGCTATCTACTTTTTCTTTGAGGGTACCTCCACTGGTTTTAGCAGTTGCTACTCTCTTAGTGGGCAAGGCTTGCATTTTGGTTTTAAACTTGCAGCTTACTATGCTTTATCATCATGACATGGAAGCCCTGTGGGTGAGACATCATATCTAATCTTTCTCTGACCCGAGACATGCTAAATATGAGGTAACATTGTTAGTAAAAAAAAAAAAATGTGCCATCAGAGGTGTAGAACACCTAGAATGCTTAATCCTGCCTCACTCATACCAGAATTTCCTTTGTCAGAGAAAGTACTTCCTTTATATGACTAACCTGGTTGTTGAAATGGCCAAGGGGCTCCAAAAAGACCCCCTCAATGTCCCACTTCCTGATCCAGACCTAACTCACTAGAATGATGGCCCTTCTCTTATGTCGGATGGTATCTGTTATACCAGTGCTGCAGTGGTTTTTAATTTAGATTTTGTCTGGTCTGCTTCCCTACCATCTCACCTCAATTCCCAAATAGCTGAACTCAGTGCCTTCACCCAAGCCTATAGAACTGGGTTGATAAACATATGGCAGGTGTGACAAAGCCTTACTGAGGGGGCTGATACCTTCCCACTCTCCACACATGCTTGAGAACATTTCTTACACAACCCACCTCTCTTCCCAGAAGCCCAATAGGAGCACCTCATCCCTTTCCTGTCTGGGGTAAGACAAGGGGCTGACATGTGGCATGAAGGTTGTAGTTTGGGCACACAGTCTCTAAGGTCTCCAATAAAGTTCCTCATCATTGCTATAGAATATCTGAAGATAAAATTATAAAGATCTATACCAATGATGGGGAACCTTTTGGAGACAGAGTGCCAGGCCCCACCCTCCAGACTGAGTGGCATGCCCACCCCTCCCAGAGACTAAGTGCTGTGTGCTCCCCTCTGCCAAGGGCCATCAAGTTCACGTTGGATGACAAGGTCACGCATGAACCCTGAAATCTGCAAGGCAAGTTATACAGGAGGATGGATTCCCACCTAGGCCTCCCTGTATGACTCTGTTCTTACCAATACTCCCTATTTAGTGATTAATATCCCCACTAAACCCCAGGGAAATACAGAAGATCATGATAGGTTATTATTAGAACCCTTACAAGCCCCCTACAAACTTCTAGGAAAAGCCTCACCTTTATATGTAATAATACAGATATTCTCCTAAAGTCTCCCTATAACAAACCAGCAAATAGTGAGTTAATGTTAAAGATTTCAAAACCCTAATTTAGATTTCTCACTCCCATACACAAGGGCCTGCAAAAATAGGCCGGAACAGTCTCCAAGTCCCCCCCCCCCCGTCCCTGATTATGATTATGATTAACATAAAAGAATAATGGATGATAAATGGAGAAATTGCCCTCGAAGGCTGGAATGTCCCATTCCACTGACTGGACTGCTTTCTCCAACACCATAGCCAAAGAGACAAATAAATACATCTTGAAAAATATTGGAAGTTTCTGGAGAATGAAAACGTTGTTAGTAACAAAGTTATTGGTAGCAAGGTTGGTGTATGACTTGTTCATTATCTCCAAGAAAAGACATATGTTGATTACAGAATATCCTTTAATAGTTACCAATATCATCTTTTCTTTTAGGAATACAAATCATTTGAACTTATTGGGTCCCTTAGAAAAAGTTGTTTGTTTTTTTGTTTATTTGTTTGTTTGTTTTCTATTTATTAATTGCCTTTTGGTGCTTCTCTTGAGTTCCATGTTTTGGCATCAAATTTTCCTTTTAAGTCAAGTCTTTTCTTTATGAATGCTTGGAAGTCTTCCATTTTATTCAATGACCATGCTTTCCCCTTCAAGAATATAGTCAGTTTTGCTGGGTAGTTGATTCTTGGTTGCAGACCTAATTCCCTTGCTTTCCAGAATATCATATTCCATGCCTTCTGGTCCTTCAGTGTGGATGTAGTCAGGTGCTGTGTTATTCTAACTGTGGTTCCATGATATCTGAATGGTTTCTTAGAAGCTTGTAGTATCTTTTCCTTGGTCTGGTAGTTCTTGAATTTGGCTATAACATTGCTGGCCATTGTCAATTGTCAATTAAATGCAGGAGGTGATTTACAGTTTTCTCAATGACCACAAAATGAAGTGGAGGGCAGAGGATTTATCCAGATAATTAAAGCCAAACATAAAGTTATTCTCTTTTTAAGAATTTAGATGCTTCTGAAAAAATAATATGGAATGTCAAATTATTACAATGTATATTTAGACTTAGCAGTTAAGAAATATGGTAAGTTTACTTTATTATTTTAATATAAATGGTTATACTCATTTGTAGTGATCTCTAAGATTTCCTGATTCTTTGTTCTATGGTTCCATGTTCTCTCTCTCTATCGATCTCTCACTCTCTCTCTGTCTCTGTATGTGTGTGTCTCTCTTTCTGTCTCTCCATATTTAAATTATATATTATCTCCATATTATATATACCATAGAGTTAGAGATAAATAGATAGATATGCATGTTTTGTGTGTATGTGTTCTATAGCTGTAGCTTATTGAGTAAAAAAACAAAAGGAAGTCACAATAAAGAGGCACTGTGGCATATTCAATAGAGAGCTGCTCTTGGAGTTAAAAAGACCTGGGTTTAAATCCACTTCTGATGCATAGTAGCTATGTGATCCTGGACCAATCATTTTACATCTCAGTGTCTTAGGTAATTCTCTAAGACTATAAAATATAGAACTGGTAAAGATTTTCATTGGTTGCTCTGGAACAGGAAGCTGCCTTCTAGGAATTCTCTATACTAATGATATCCTAGTTACTATTAAAAAAATTTTTCAAAATAGCCCATTAATACTTCATAAAATATTTTAAATTAATCAAAATATTTAAATATTGACTTGATTCCTTAAAATTTTTTAAATTAACTTATTTTAACTTTTTTCTACCTAACCAATTTGTCAATTGAATAATAATAATAATAACTAACATTTCTGTGGTACCTAATATATGTCAGGTTCTTTACAAATATCTCATTTTATCCTCACAACCATGATAAAAGGTGAGTGCTATTATTATCCCCATTTTACAGTTAAAGAAACTGAAGCAGGGAGAGAACCTGTGTCCAGGGACCCATAGAAAGTCAGATTTGAATTCAAATCTTCCTGACTTCAGCCCTGATCTTCTATCCACTGGACCATATAGCTGCCAAATCTAGGGAATCTCAGGCAAAGAAATTTCTATATAGATGTAAATCCTTTTTTTCACCATTTACAGTTTTATAGAGTTGCCTAGAAGCATTTTGATATTAAACTAGTTGACTAGGTGTTGAATTGGGTCAGGTTTGCAATGGTTGGTAGTGGAGTCAGAGCAAGGAGGATGCTGCTATCCTAGCAAGGAGTAGAGGTAGGAGTGAAGAGAATTCTTCCCCTTCCCCCTCTTGAAGCAGTTAGAGCAGAAGAAAATAACAGTTAACTGAATCCCCTTTAGGTCAAGTAATGGAGGCTGAACAAGCTTGACTAATACTGGGATAAATTGGTAGATTGATAGGAAATAATCCCACTGAGATTAACCACTCCCACTGATTAAGACTATTCCCTAAACTTCAGGATAGTGAAGGTTCAAGTTGTCTTCAATACAGCAGACTTGCTCTCAGGATAAAAGCTGCACCAGTGCTTGTTTAGATGAAGATTTTGCTTAGGTAATGTATATTGATGGTAAGTATAGCCTAGTATAACTTTACACAGGCTCTCAAATTTAACTAGGAAAGGGATGTATTAACTTCAGGAAAACAGGGAGAGAGGAGGTGGATTTTAGGAAAGAGGAGGAGGTAAGCTATCTAAAATCTTCAATAAACCTGTTGGCTTCATATTCCCCAAAGGGAAAAGTATTTTGAACAACTTAACTTTAATCTCACTCACTAACTAACCTTTCTCCTAATCTAACGTTACTAAGTTTAAGATGGTGAAGGTAGCCTTGATTGAAAATTAGTTGAGATCTTGCAAGTGAGGTAATTTTTCCCAGTGCTCACAACCTGGTATAGTCTCTATGGAGTAAACCAGCAAAGTAACACCCTACTCCCTGAGGTCAGAGATGAGCTAACAAAAAGAGCAACCTAACTCTGTTTCTCAGCCCCTTGAACTCCAAAAGCAGTGTCCAAAGTATCCTTGCAAGTTGGGTGTCTTGGCTTTTTTATATACCCAGGTTCTTAACTGCCCCAACTGCCCCCTCTCCTGGAGTTCTGGGGGGCATTGTGGAATTCTGTGAGGCAGATTTAACCCCACTTAAGAGGACTTGAACCCAGGTCTATTTTGGATCTAAAGTCAGCTTTCTAGCTACTATCCCCAGAGCTACATTGGCTCTCTATCATCTTTAAATCTTATCAAGCATAAATACCTGATTTGGGGCACTTTGACTAAATTTAGAGATTTGAAGTGAAATTCTTGGCCCTTCCTGTCTTAGCCAAGGATATCAGGAACCTAGAGACACCTAGATACTGGACCTTTCAGAAGGTGATGATCTCCCAACTGCTCAATGCTTCTACTTTAGCCCCAAGAGATTTGCCCTGATCTTGGAAGAATGTGCTATGATTGATTTTGCTTATAAATCCACCAATCCCAACCCAAAAAGTCATTGCAGGAAAAAAGAAGAGGATTAGGAAATTTTGCCATTTCTCCACCTTTCTTCTTTTATTTTCCTAGAACCCCTTAGTATGGGATTATATTAACCCAGTCTATTAGGTTTTAACATCTCCTGTGGGTAAGAAAGGAGGAGGAAGATGCTGTAAAATCTCTCCACAATTAGCAGGCATTTGTTTACACTTCTTGGGAGAGTCATGGCAAAAAAGTATTACAGAAGCATGAACACTTCATTCCAAAGTATAAGAGTGATCTTCCCTTCTTCTTCTCCCTGACCATAGCTTTTGTATTATGTAGAAATCCCATTTTCTAAAGTGTGCTGGAGAAAAGAGGTGTCAAACTCATGACCTGAGGTTTACAGAACTCCCCAGTACCGACAGACAAAATTTTTAATAAATAAAAATACAATCCAAGTTAGATAATGCTGATTTTTAATTTTAGAGGTCAATATGCGACTTGCAGAGGTTCGTTTTTATTTGACTTTTTTTTTAATCCCTTACCTTCTGTCTTAGTATCAATTCTAAGACAGAAGAGTGTCAAGGGCTAGGCAGCTAGGGTTAAGTGACTTGCCACATTAGGAGGTATCTGAAACCAGATTTGAACCCTGGTCCTCCCAACTCTAGACCTGGAACTCTATCCTTTATGTTATCTAGCTGCCCCTCTATTTAACTTTGACACTTTTAAGTCCAAGATTGAAAAATGAGGCCAGATTCTAATCCTGAGTCTGCCATTAACTATGTAGAAAATGTATCATCTTAGGCCAACCACTTAATGTCTGTGAGTTAGTTTCCTCTTTTATAAATAAAGGAATTGAACTCGATTGTCTTTCTTGGATAACTTCAAGCTGAAACATACTTTGTTTCTAATATTTTAAATTATATCATTTCAACTTTGGAAAGGCTTTTTGACAATTTAAGCAAGGCAATTAAGGAACCATCTAATTTTTTTTTTAATGCTGTGGTGTTGACTTATTCATTCAGCATCAATCAAGTATAAATTCATGAAAACATAATTACTCAAGCTCATAACATAAGATAACATAAATCATAAACAGCTAAGATAACTCATTTATCTCTGAGGATTAGAGACACGCTTTGGTAATCAATATTCACTTTTTAAAACTACTATGCTGGCTTCAAAACAAGTTTCAACAGTTGCTCTTTATTCATAAGGAGGAGAAAAGAGTTTCTGTTTATTGATGCCAGCGATTACACCCAAGACAGATACTCACATCCCCTCCTCTTCTGTTCTGTGACCTAAGTTCAGATAAGCATTTTCTAACAGGTTCCATTAAAGCCGCAAAGCAAGATGAGAAAAATTGATAGATGATTTCTAAGGGCTTTAAAGCTCTGTTTTGACATTTCAGCTTCATCAGAACCTCATGGCAGAGGAACGGTTGGCAAATTCCTCTCCTCTAGGTAGGTGTTTAATAGACATCAACTTGCCTGTGGAGTGATTGAGAAATCAAGCAGGATGGGGCAGGCAGCAGCGGTCAAATAGAATACAGAGCCTGCAGAGTAGAAAGGAGGGGGGCGGGAAACACCCCCAAATGCTACATTGGCAGCTAATTTCACCTTAGTAGGTCACTAAATTTGAAGTTAATAACCAAGAAGAACATTTCACACACTGCAGAGAAATCCTGTAAACTTGGAATTAGCGTGTCAAATTATGATGACAAGTTTTGCCATTGTTTAGAAACATTTGAATGGTTGAAAGTTAACAAATATTTCTAAGTACAGTACTAGCCTGGCTAAGTGTAGCTTCTAGACATGTTATTACTTGCCAAAGCCTATGATTTGTCAAAGAGTTTACTTAGAAGGCTAAGGAACCTTTCCAAGTGACAAGAAGCATTTTGCCCCTTGCTTAAATAGCAATAATTTCCATCAAACAGTAGGAGAGATTTAGAACTAAAAAAGAAAGAAAAAAAAGAGAAGAAACAAAAGCCACTAATCCTCACTCCCTCATTCCATCACTACGGTCTGAATTTGCCACCCCCTCTACCCCTCCTTTCTCCATGAAAAGTAATTTCATCATAAAGGATTTTGTGTACGTACATGTGTTCCAGGTAGTCTCAGGTCATTTTAAGAAGCCAAAGGGAAGCAATGTGATACTTGCATATAATAAAACATCTTGGACCCCAACTTGCCTATTTGTGCATAATAACAGTTAGCATTCATATAGCTCTTTAAGTTTTACAAAATGTTCTACAAATATTTCAATTTATCCTCACAACAATCCTGGGAGCAAGGTGCTATCATTCTCATTTACAAATGAGGGAAATGATGTAGACAGATGTTAAGTGACTTGCCCAGGGTCACACAGCTATCTAAAGCCAGATTTGAACTCAGGTTTTCCTGTCTCCAGGACTCTAACTACGATTTCACCTAGCTGCTTCCAGCCACCTAGAATGATAAATGATGGTGCTGCAAAATAGGTCCAAAATGCAATAGAAGTAACAATCAGATGTTTACCTGTTCTGTTAAAGTAATGTAATACTAATGGCTAGATTTCTCTGGCATCACAGGGAAACTCATCATTCCATGAATCTTTATTGAGAATTAAGGGGTGTCAGGGGTGTCCAGGGAAGACCAGTCCCTCTGATGTGAGGGCTTGCTGAGCTTTTTTTCAGGGCTGCTCTCCTCCTATGATGCCCACCTGTCACCTAGTTCTCACCCAGAACTCTAAGAAACTAGTATGTGCAGCAGCTACATTCTAGTAAAGCCAACAGGCCAGTTAAACCAGGTCGAAGGTAACTAATAGGCCTGATACCCATCGGTGAGTTAGGGAGGTGTCTACCCCAGACATGTGAAGACCTGCCAGAAGGACCAGAAGAGAATGATTCATTCTGATGTCCATGGAGTGGCTTGGTGGTAGCAGGTACTGTGAAGCACTCAGAGCATGGTCAAACTTGGAAGGTATCAGTCATCCACTACATCCCAAGCCATCATCAATGATCTTGACTTTTGTCTTGTCACTGAACTTGGATGACTCTGGAAGAAAGAATGTAACTCTGTTTCATTTAAATTCAATTTATGCTTTATCAAAAGAAATCACCAGTGATGTCAATTTGGTCCTCTTTGAGTACCAAGGACAACAACCATAGCAGTAGAAAAGAACTTGTGTGGCATCTGCAGGTGAGGATTCTTGCTGGTTCTTTTTCCCTTGTTACCACAATGCATCATAAAAGAGGACTTGGCTTACCTCATCTTCCTTCCTTACTGGCCCATTTTACAGAGATATCTTGGCCTCAACACAATGTCCATTTCCTTAGTGATTCAAATGTTCAATTTCATTTCAGTTCAAAGTAAATATTTTGAGGACTCTATCATGATAAATGAAGTGCTGAACTAGGGATTAATAAGACTCAGATTCAGATGCTTCCCCTAGCACTTACTAGATGTGAAATCGCAGGAAGCTCAAACTCCAATTCTTAATCTCTTCATCTGCAGTATATGTATAACAAAGCACTAGTGTTTGCTTCTTAGGCACAATATAAGGTTCAGTTCCTACACCTGGCACTCTACTAAGCACTGGGGACAGAGACAAAGACAAAAGATGTAATGAATATACAACACTTTGAAAACTTTAAAACATTATATAAATGTTTGATATCATTGTATGTGAGGCCTCTCCGGATTAATCTTAACAAACTGGCTATTCAATACTATTCAGCTCAACAATTATTTCTAAAACATCTCCTATTTTTAAGACACCATGCTAGGTGTTTAGGATAAAATATTTTTTTAAAAAATACTATATCCTTTGCCCTCACAATCTCCATTCTCTTTGGGGGATATAGTATATATACACTGTATGTGCTGTCTTCCAGACACTATGCTAAGCCAAGACATCTGTGTATACTGCAAGTATAGATGAGTAAAGTAGATGAACTAAGGGGATTCAAAGAAAAGCAAAAGACAGTCCTTGCTCTCAAGTAGATAATAATAATAAGCATTTATGTAGCCCTATTTAAATGTCAGGCACTGAGGGAAGCATCTTTACAAATATTATCTCATTTGATCACAGTCTAATAGACTAGAGATGTTTTTTGAAGGGCATATAGGAGCAGGTGAAAATAGTAAAGACAAAATATTTGGGGGGAGGTAGAGGAAATCAACACCTCAAGGAATAAGGAAAGGCTCTGGCTGAGCTAAGCTTTAGGAAAGATAAAGTTTCTGTGAATTGGAGTGAGGAAGGAGTGCAATGTAGATACAGACAAGGACTTGTGCAAATACTGAAGGCAAGAGATGGAATGTTGAGTAGAGGGAATAGTTTGGCTAGAAGGTACCATGTATCAAGGGGAGTTTCCAGTTTTTTGGTAACTTCCAAAGATCATTTATACAAAGTGACAGCCACAAACAACACACACACATGCATAAAAACATAGGTTTTTACACTTTTGTTTACTTCAGCATGTTATTACAAGAATTAAATTCTTGATTTAGAATGAGAACACTGGTTCAAATCCAAGTTCAGGGACTTACTAGCTTTATGATTATAGGCAAAGCACATAACTCTTTTTTTGAGTTTCATTTTATTTATCTGCAAAATGGAGGCGATTATACTTCTGTGATTCAACTTGAAGGAAAACATTCACATGGCTCTTCTTCTGATACTCTGAACTTCAGTACAATTCCCCTAAGTGGCCCCCACAACTTGTTTTTCATTTCCCTTTTTTTGTGTTGTTTTCCTTACCAGAATGTAAGCTTCTTGAAGCCAGGAGTTGTCTTTCTTTTTCCTTGTACATATAAGCAGCCCAACTTTTTTTTTTAATTCTTTTTTTTTAAACCCTTAAACTTCTATGTATTGGCTCCTTGGTGGAAGAGTGGTGAGGGTGGGCAATGGAGGTCAAGTGACTTGCCCAGGGTCACACAGCTGGGAAGTGTCTGAGGCCAGATTTGAACCTAGGACCTCCCGTCTATAGGCCTATTTCTCAATGCAGCCCAACTTTTAAAGTTTCAAGGCATCTCATTTATTTGGAAATCCAAGATCTCATTATAATCTCTTAGGTTTTACTCTGTATTTTCTTTATTTTTTTAATGGTGACTTTTGATCACTACTCCCTGACAATTGTTTTTAATTTAGGTAGACTCTTTGTGGTCTTAACCCAATCCTCATGGAAGCCCTTGATGCTAGTCATATATCTATTCACAGAAATGAGAGTTTAAGTGTCCTTGCAGGGAAATGAGCCTCATTGGGAGAAATCAGACTATTTCTGCTTTCTCTAATTAGGTCTGAAAATCTAGGTTTTCCTCTGACATCCAACCACCCTTGGAAATTTCTTATTAGACATAGTCCTCAGATTCCTAAAAGTTTCTTTATTCCCTAAAATTAAAATAATAAAACCCTAACTTATTTTTCGAAGATTGTGAGGATGTGGGATCTCAAATCAAGCAACATTTCACAGTATCTTCTTCAGCCAACTGTGCGAAAGTCTGAACAGATTCAGCAGGAAAAAATACACCGTTGGAATAGTGGAATTGATCACCCTTTCTGTGTCTCTCTGACTCCACCTATCTGTTTGTCTTTCTGTAACTATCTCTGTCCCTCTCTGTCTCTGTATGTCTCTGCCTCATTGTCTCCATCTATATGTCTGTCTCTGTGTCTGTCTTTTTCTCTCTCCTTCATTTGTTTTAGTCAGTCTATCTATCAGCCTCTCTAGCCTTAAAGAAATTTGTTAGTCAAGTATCATGATTATCAATCATTTGACCTTAGATAACTATGCTTCTAAGACATGTGATATGAAATTTGCCAGACCTTCCTTCATGAAAAACTGTACTGGGGAATGGGGTTAAGGGTGGAGAAGAGAGCTGGTCAGTGCCTCATGAGTCAGAATCCTGTCTAAGCTCAAACCAAATCCCATGAGATAGCATGCCTTAATAATCATACATCCTCTAAGTGAAAATAGAGCTATCATAAATCAATGGTTTTCTGGTCCTCTGTGCCTAGAGTATTGTAGATACAATAGAAGATGCAAAAGAAGTACCATCATTCCCTGACCTCCAGAAAGGCAAAATTACTAGGAGACATTCTGCAAATAGAAGTACATTTAACATTCATTCAAAATCATTTATTGAAGACCTTTTATGTACAAGACACCATTTTAAGCTTTATGGAGGACTAAGATAATTATGACATAAGTCTTTTCCTCAGGGAGTTTATAATCTAGGGAGATAATTATATAAACTAACTATAATAAAAGGCAATATAAGTACCACAAGAGAGTATGAACCTTCAAGGAGTATGCACAAGGTGTTATAAGGTGTTTAAAAAAAGGAAAATAACCTTGGGCTATGGCAATTTGGGATAACTTGATGGCATTAGTAGAATTTGAACTACATGTTGAAAAAGACACATTTCAGCATGGCTGAGACAGAGGGACTAGACGTTCTAGCTGCAAAGACTTATGAACAGGGTACAAAGATGGAAAAATCCCAAGTGTACTCAGGGAAATATAAGTGCTCCAGTTGTCTATAATGTTGGTCTCTATGGATATGTGGTACACACCCTCTATGTTGGATCTATTTTCCCTTCTACTTGAGAGCATGTGACACATCTAATGATGACAATAGAGTATCTTGTCATTTTATAACTCTCAAAGTATAGTATGTACAAGTTTCATGAAAGAGATAGGGCCTAGGTGGGGCTTAGGGAAACTGGAAGAATTTTAATGGACTAAAACAGGGTATTCTAGCACAGGCAAAGGGATAGAGCCAAGAACAAGTGAAGTAGGTGGTATAAGTTAGAATTGATGAGAAAACATAATTCATGAGTAGCATGAGTCCAGATCATGAAGAAATATGCAAGGCAGAACATTGGATTTGATGTAGCAGGCAAGAGGATGTCATTGTCAGATTAGAGATTTAACGTTTAGCCCTTGGAGGACTTCAAGCCCAGCACCTCATTTTATCGATGATGCTCAAAAAGGCAAATGACCTGGCAAAGGTCACACAGCTAATAATTCTCTGAGGAAGGATTTTAATTCAGTTCTTCCTCTCCATCCATTATACTCACTACTTTCTTGAGCAAGGAAATAAGATGATAAAAGTCGTATGTTAAGGTTTGTCTTTCAATAAAATGTAAGATGCAGTGGAATAGAGAGGAGTGTGCTGGCTTTCAGTGTGAGCATTTACAACTCAGAAATAGGCAAATGCTATAAATTCAAGCTTGATTTATGATTTGTTGAATGTATAGATTTAAGAAAGTGATGAAGAAAATGTTAATAATGCAGATGAAAATTTAAAGTGTGTTGTGGTTTTCAAAGAAGTGATTGTTAAACATTTGCCAACACACTCCTACGTATAGTTAACATAATGGTATTTTGGTTGATAAAGGATTTGATCTGTGTCAACACTCCTTCCCCCTGTGCAGCTCACAGTTCCCCGCACCTTCTTAATCTGTTTGTTTCTTGTCCATATTTCCCCACAAATTCTCCATAGACAGTGTGCCTGGAAGATTTTTCGTGAATGAATTATAAAGCATTCATGATTTTCTTGTGGAGTTTTATTAGAAGTTCTTTTATCTTGATTTCTGATTGGCCTTGGAATGAAAAGGGGCTCCTACCACTTTGGTTTTATGTAGCTATAGCTAATTCTACTCTCCACAGTTCTAATCTATTAACTCTTTCTAAGCTAAAAAAGCTTTTAAAAATTTTCCTGTAATGAACCCTTCAAAAAGGGAAAGAAGACCTTCAGCAAGATTGCTTATCACCAATTAATTTATATCAGCTTTAGACATCAAAATTTTCCTATACTAGGTTTGTTCCCTTAACTGTGCCAGATTTATGTGTGACCTTGGACAACTGGTGTCATAATATCCCATAAACAACCAGTTCTACGCCTAGGAAATCTATCTAAGGAAAAAGCAATGAGGGTAGTAGTAGCCTGTCTGATTTTTTGTAAATCACTGAGATAACTAATGATTGGCTATAATGCAAAACCAAGGGCACATTTACAATATTATTTTTCAAGACCTAAGAAACATACTGTCTATTGAGCCTATCAATTAATATGGACATTTTCCCAAGATGTGACAAATGCTGGGGGAAAAAAAGCTAGATAGATCTAAGGTGGATACCAAGAAGGTATGCCCAGAATAAATATAATAACCATTAAACTCACCTAAAGCTAAAACCAAACATTTTTTGAGGTCTGCGAGTTCAGAGGGCTTGTTTGTTTGGAATGACATTAGCAGCCCCCTTCACCGTCTCTACTTCCTGGTTTTGATTATATCAAAGGGAGGCTGCTCCAGGGAGCTACATTCCCATCCCCTGTCATCCTTTGGGAGAGTAAGTTTCTCATGAAGTTATAAAGTCTGGCAGTATTGTCCATTTTGTTGTGGAGCAAAGAAATATCTGTAATATTCTCAAACAGACTTAAATAGTCCTTGCTGGAAATCCTAGCTCAAAATGGTGATCAAAATGGTGTCAATCAAACCTGAAATGTATTTAAGCTTATATCTTTTTGTTTCTCTTCCATTCTGACTGCTGGAAAGTAAATGCCATCTTTTTTTTTTTATTTCCTCAGAAAGTTATTTTCTACTATATTTCCTTTCTAGATATCTTATGACTACATGTATATATGCCTACCTCATTAGAGTATAAGCTCTTTGAGGTCAGGGGCTTTCTTTTCTCTTATTTTTATTTGTGTTCCCTCCAATTAACACAATGCCTAACTTAATAAATGCATGTTGATGGAGTAATGCTATGTCTTTTAATCCTTAAATGTTTTAAAGATCCATAGTTTTGTAACTATGAATAGTCCCTCCTCCAAATGCCATTTACAACTTAGAGTCTGCTGTGGAATTTGCACTCAAAGCCTTTCTAGTTTGGTAGGATAAGTGATAGCTTACCCTGTGCTTGTTTAGCCTTCAAGTACCCATGACCATCTTCATGTAATGATGGGGTATGAGAGAAGAACTCCTGTAGAGCTCTCTAAAACAGCTTTCAGCTTTTGAAATCATAGGATTACAGAATCTAAGATCTACAGATTGAAGGAATTTAAAGGCTATTAGTCCAATTTCTTAATTTTAAGTGGAGAAACTGAGTCACAGAGGGATTAAGTGGTTTTCTAAGGTTATAGAGATAGTAAGGTCATAGAGTAAAAAGAATTTGAACCTCAGGGCTCTGGTTATAAATCCAGAAGTCATTCTACCACATTATGCTGCCATCTGATTATTTGTGTATTTCACTGTAAACACTCAAGAGCTAATTCTGTGAGTTCCTCAGCTTAGATGTCTTTATGTTGAGTTAATAGATTCTTTGGTTTATTTTCTAGCTATTCCATTTTCACAGTGAATGTCATGAAGAATGAAGCTGTATTATCACTGACTAGACAGGTAGGAAAAGAGGGAAATGGCTCATGCAACTACTATCCAGTGATAAATTACCATAATTTCTCCAAACCACTTTTATTAGTAGATATCCTAAAAAAGTGACAGACTTCTTTAAAAAAGAAAAAGCTAAAGAAAGGAAACAAATTGACTCTTAATATGGTCATATTGTTCAACAAATGAATCAGGACAAATGGTGCCTATTTCTAATCCTAGAATGAAATTTTAGCTAAGAAAACTTAAAGAAATTCTGCCTGTTCTTTATGCCCATGTTACTATAATCATTTGTCCATATTCATATAGACATATAAGACCTTCAATTCCTGGGGAGTCATGCCTCTTTTGTGAGTCAGAGGAGGTTGAAGCACTGGTAAAGAGCTTTGTGTAAAGACTCAAGAATCGAATAAGATCTTCAAATCATCTAATTCAATATACCTTTCTTTTTTTTAAATTCAAATATCTTTTTTCTCAACTATATGTATTAGCAATTTTCAACATGCATTTTCCAAAATTATAAGATCTGAATTATCTTCTACTTTTGTCCCTCCTTTCCTTCCCCCTTTTCAGAGATGATAAGCAATTTAATCTGGATTATACATGTATTATCATGCAAAACATCCTTCCAGATTGGTCTTTGTTGTAAGAAAATAATCATAAATCTAAAACTGTAAATAAACTAATGTGAAAGATAGTATGCTTTGATCTGAATCTGTCTCTAACTGTTCTTTCTCTGGAGGAGGATACTATTCTTTGTCATGAGTCCTTCAGAATTGTCCCTGATCATTATAATGCTCAGTTGATTGTCCCATAATATTGTTATTACTGTGAACAATTTTCTCCTGGTTCTGCTTATTTCACTCTGTATCAGTTCATGTAGATCTTCCTAGCTTTTTCTGAAGTCATCCTACTTACCATTTCTTATAGCACAATAGTATTCTATCACCAACATATACCACATACATTTATTCAGCCATTCCCCAACTGATGGACATTCCCTCAATTTCTAGTTCTTTGTCACTACAAAAAGAACTGCTACCAATATAGTTTTCTTAAGGATGAAGAGATTGAGAGTAAAGTTCATCCTCAAGTATATAACTCCATCATATGTGTTTACAGATATGGTTAAATATTTTTTTAAATGTTTTGTTCTTGTTGGAATATGCGCTTGTTTTGGAATTATCAAGAAACAGTTCTTTAAAGGTAGTTTCTAGTCAAAGAGACTTTGATATTACAAAATAAAAAATTCCTGTTTAGTCAAGTCCTAGTTGAGAATTATTTTTAAATATCCAAGTTCTGGAGTATGGAAGAAAATAACTCCTTTTCCTGACAAGGTAAATTGAGAGGAAAATTTCAAATTGGGCAAAGTCAATCATATGGATCATCACCCTGAAGCATGAGAAAGCACCTTTATTCCTATAGTCTCTTTCTTTCTACAAGGAGAAGAAAGAATAACTCTTGAAGGGAACTTAGAGGTCATGTACAAGCCATATCAAATATCAAAGGAGCATAATTTACAAGGCATATCATATTCACATCATGATATTATATGCTGAATTAGCAGAAGCCATTTGGGTGCTGTAGTTAGGGTTGTTGTCCTATAATGTGTAAACTCCAGACATGTTAATGAACTAACCTTAGGATGACAGACAGGAAATTGTCTGTTTACCAAAAATAAAGCCCTATAAAAAGTGAGACCTCAAACTCCTGGACCCTGAACACTTTCCATCTCTATCAGGTGCATACTTCCTGGAGCTTCATTAATCCATGATTATGTGACTCATCCCTTCCCAATCCTTTTCCTCATTCAGTCTGCCTGCCTTCACCATCCTATTCCACTAATCCTATGCCATCTGCATCTGTGCCCCTTTTGTCTCTTGTCTCTGTACTTTATGTGTCTAATTAAAACATGATTGCATACTCTTTCCTACTGCCAGTCATGGGCTTTCCTGGCAAGTACCCAAAGAGCCATACATGCCTGCCCCTATTTTGTAATTTCATAAACTGATTATCAATTCATCTTCAGAAAAAATGTGCAACAAACTCTAAGATGCATAGAAGTTAAATTTAATAATTCCAATAAAAACAATAAATTCTGCAAGTAACCAGGAAAAAGAAATTCAAATGTGAAGGCAAGGAAATTCAAAAACCACAAGAACATTCTGCATTCACCAAAAACTACAAGAGAGACGAGAATATGTTCCAAAAAGGAAAAGAGCTAAAGCTGCAAACCAAGGTGCCAGTCTTTAAATATGAGCCTAACTATCAATGAAAAGAGGTGAACAGTCAATTTTAAAAAGGCATTTGAAGTATTCCTACAAGGAAAACCAGACATGAGTGAATGAATTGTCCTAAAAATAGGCAGAAAAAAGAAAAACTCAATTTTTTTTTTACTTTCTTTATATAATTCTTAATTGTCTACTGAAATCATTAACTTCAACTTGGTTCATTCTGATTTTTAGGGAGTTTGTTATTAGGGTAATATTCTATACATCTTTTGTTAAACTTGTTTTTTTTTTCATATATCTCTCCATAGCTCTCATTTCTTTAAAAAAATGTTCTTTTAGGGAAAATGCTTCCCCACCCCTACCCCTTTTGGATATTTAATTGTGTTATTGAATTATTCTCTTCTAGGCTTTGATCTTGGTCATTTCTGTCATCATAAAAGCCCTTCATTTTCATTTTCAATCATTTTTTACTGCTGAGGCCTTGAGTTGAGTTCCAAGTCTCCTCTACTCTGAGGATCAGATCAAGTTGAGGGCCTTTCCCTTGTCCCAGGAGTCTTTCTTTAACCTAGTTTATTAATTATCCTTGAAGAACAAATTAATATAGGCCTTCTTTCAACCTATGCCCTTTCCTTCACAACAGACAAAAAAATCTTTGTAGAATTTTCTCTGATAAAAATATTGTTTCCTTCATATATGTATGCATGTACATATGTATGAATATGTGTATATGTGTATGTTAACATATATACATATATAATTGGTTCAAATATATAAGAAACTTCTTGGTTAAGATGGCCCCAGAATAGAGGCAGGGCTCTTCCTCTCCTCTCCATTGACCAAGATACAGTGCCTCAAAAGGACAAAACCAAAGTCTGATGAGTGAAGAGGGTCCACTGTGGGTGCTGCATGAAAGGTAGGCAAAGTTTGGGCATTTCCACACTAAAAGGGGGCAAAATTACTCCCACCAAGGAGTGAGCTCATCACCCCTCCCCCACTCACCTATGGTGCCAGAGCATGGGACAACATCTAGGTTGGGGGGGAGGGGCCTGGCTGAGGTCACCACAAACTTACCTCTAAGAGCAGTGAGACTTGGGACTCCAAGAGGCTGAGGAAACATGGAGATAGAGCTGGAAGATGGGGAAGACAGTAGAGGCTCACAGCAGATGCCAAGGAGACTCAAAAAATAGCCTCAGGGCAAAAACCTCTCCAGAGCTCAATACAGAGACTTGCCCACCCTCCACACACAGACCTCTGCAGGGTAATCTCTAGGTTCTCTGGGGCTGGCTGAGGCCACCACAGACATACTCCTAAGAGCAGCTAGACTTGGGTCTCCAGGAGGCTGAGGAATGCAGAACTTGGGCAAAGAGACAGTATAGGGCTGCTCACAGCAGATGCTGCTGAGGAGACTCGAAATATAGCTCAGGGCCAAAACCTCTCTGGAGCTCAATAGAGAGATAGCCCACCTTCCTCACTTAGACTTCTTACCAGGACAAAACAGGGCAATGGCCACCAACTCCCAAGAACTACAATCCACATCCACCAAAAAAAAAAAAATCAAGAAGAAAACCTTAACCCTCAATAATTTTTATGCAGAAAAAATCCAGACTAAAGAGGAGACAGCAGAAGACAACAAAAAATAGACCCAAACCCTCCAAAAGAATGGAAATTAGTCACAAGCTCTTGAAGAGTTCAAATCTGAGATTGTGAGAAAGATAGAAGAGACTTGACAAGAAAAGTGGGAAATAGTTAAAAAAGAAAAATAACAGTTTAAAAGACAGAATCTCCCACTTGGAAAAAGAAGCCCAGAAATCAAATGAAATAATAAGCAAATTGAAGACCAGAAATGACCTCCTGGAAGCCATGAAAAGTAGGATAGATCAAACCCAAAAAGGAAAATCAAAAGATCTTAGCTGAAAACCAGTCATTAAAAACTAGAATTGGGAAATTAGAAACCAATGATCTCACAAGACAGCAAGAATTAATAAACCAAAGTCCAAAGAATGACAGATTAGAAGAAAACACAAAATATCTCATCGAAAAGATGGTTGACTTGGAAAACAGATCTAGGAGACAATTTGAGAATCACAGGCCTACCTGAAAATCTGGAAATAAACAGAAATCTTGACATCATAATACAAGAAATTATCCAAGAAAACTGCCCTGATGTTCTTCAATAAGAGGATAAAACAGACATTGAAAGAGTCCATTGATCACCCTCCACGTTAAATCCTCAAAAGACAACCCCAGGAATGTAATTGCCAAATTCAAGATCTTCCAAGCCAAAGAGAAAATATTACAAGAATCCAGAAAGAAGCAATTCAGATACCAAGGAACATCGATCAGGATTTCACAGGTCTGGCAGCCTCCACACTAAAGAACTGGAAGGCTTGGAGTATGATATTCAGAAAGGTAAGAGAATTGAGTCTACAACCAAGGATCACCTACCCATCAAAATTGACTATATCCTTCCAGGGGAAAGTATGGGCATTTAACAAAATAGAAGATTTCCAAATATTTGTGAAGAAAAGACTATAACTAAAAGGAAAATTTGATATCCAAATACAAAAACCAAGTGAAACATGAAACAGTAAATAAGAAAGAAAGGGGGAATTTTTTTCTTTTTCTTTTTCTTTTTTCCCCAAATATATAAGAAAAAGCCATTCTACCATTGATACATGTTGCAAAGATATGAAGAAAATTCTTAAGGAAAGAAACTCAGACTTTCTCTAACCATATGAAAAAATGTTCTAAATAACTACTAATTAGAGAAGTGAAAATTGAAGCTATTATTTGCCTGACATCTTATGGATTGGTAAAATGACAAAAAAAGAAAAGTGACAAATATTGAAGAGGTTCTGGGGCAGGGGGAGGGAAGGAACATTGTTGTACACTAGGTGGGCCTATAAATGGGTACAAACATTCTGGAAAGTAATTTGGAATTATATTGAAAAATCACTAAACTGGGCATACCTTTTAACCTAGGTATACCACTGGTTGGCCTATGCCAAAAAGAGATTTTTTTTAAATAGCAAAAGATCCTACATGTACAAAAATATTTGTAGCAGCTCTTTTTGAAGTGACAAAAAATAAAAACTAATAGAGTGACCACAAATAGAAAAAAGGCTTAACAAATGTTGTCACATTACTCTGATAGAATGATATTGTAATGGAAGATTTGAGGAAATTGATTTCAAAGAGACTTATACATATGATCAGAAGCAGAATTAAGTAGGCAAAGCTAGTAGAACAATTTATACTCTAACATTAATATTATTAAAAAGAACAATTTTCTGACTAATATGTAAAAATGCTTTACACAATCATACATGTAAAATCTATATCAGATTGCCTACTGTCTTGGAGAAAGGGAGGAGTGAGAGGGAGTAAGGCAGGGAGTAAGAAAGGGAGGGGGAGTATTTGGAACTCAATATTTTAAAAAATGAATTTTAAAATTGTTTTCATATGGAATTGGAAAAAATAAAGTATTATTTAAAAATAAAAAAAAATTTGAAAGCTTTCATAAATTGATGAAGGATGAAATGAACAGGATCAGAATAATAACAGAAACACTGTAAAGACAAATAACTTGGAAAGCTATAGGAATTATGATCAATGAAATTCCATCCATAAATACAGAAGACTGTTATATTTAAAAAATGATAAAGGCTGATATTATGAGGAAAAGTAATAATTTAATTAAAGCCATGTTAGGAGAATAAATTAGACCATGTGCCTGGCTAAGATCCATTCAAACTGCCCAACAGTCGGTGCCTTCTCCCATCTTTACTACATAGCCAAAAAAGAGATTGTCTCAAGCTAGACCTCCGAATTTAAACCACGCTCTATGTTGGTTCATGTTGGTTGACGTATCACATCCAAAACCGGAAACCCATTGAATCATGGAAAATGTAGTCTTAAAGTCTCCCAAATGTCCACAAGAAGTTTGTCATTTAAAAGCTCAAAATAAGCCCCAAATACCTCTAAATGGAACCCCAGAAGTTTCTAAATAATATAAGACCAATGATGAAACATGCTAGGCTCCTCTTGCCAGATAGATGATGGATTTAGCTAGCAGAATCATATGCACATATACTTGTGTACAGCCTTCCTCATTACCATAAGCAATGAAAACTTCTGTCAGCAGGCAGATAAGAACAAGAACCCTTAAAGTTGCATATTCTCCTAACATTGAACATGCTCTGGTGGAGAAGGGGACAGCCATCCCCAACTAACTGCTTTATGAGAGAGAAAGTGAGTGAGTGAGAGAGAGAGAGAGAGAGAGAAAGAGAGAGAGAGAGAGGGAGAGAGAATTTAATTCAAGTGATTATTACATATACTACTGTGGGCAAGAATCCTTTAAAAGAAATGGAGTAGCTCATATTCAATGTTGTTTTTGTTCATCTTTCATTTTCAAAGAGGATGGATGACATCACAGGGTGATGTCTTGACTTATGCATGAACTATTTAAGTGAAGCAGAGTTGCACTGTCCACTCTCTCTTCCAGTCATTGAGCATATACACATATAGCATACACACAAATACACCATACCCACACATACACCCAGGACAGAGCCTTGAGGAATACCCAGAATTCAGACCATGAATTTAGAACTAGAAGAGACTTTAATAGCCATTTAGTCCAACTAGCAGATTTTCTATCCGAGGGAACTGAGATTCTACCTGAGGATTGAGAAAAGACCATCAGATTTAGCAATAAAAGATTATTGGTAACTTTAAAGAGAAAAGTTTCAGTTGAGTGATGGTTCAGAAGATAATTTATAAGGGGGTGAAAAGAAGAAGTGAAGGTGTAAAAAAGGAGATAGGCAGATGGAACAATGGATAAACTTCTGAATTTGGAGTCAAGAAGACTTGAATTAAAATTTGATTTGGACATTAGATATGTGACTTTGGGCAAGTCACTTAATCTATGTCTGCCTTAGTTTCCTGAACTATAAATAGCAATCTTAATAACACCAACATAAAAAAGTTGTTGTAAGGATCAAATGGGAAAATATTCCTATATCTGCAAAGAAGTAGGTTAGGAGTATTTTCTCATACCTCTTCAAGTCCTACTTCATCTTTATAGTTTTGCTACATTAGACTAAGAAAGGAAAGAAAGATATGGGATAATAGTTTGAGAAGATAGGATCATCTAGTGAAGGTTTTATTTTTTAATGGAGGAAGCAAACATTTTGAAGGCAGTAGAGAAAGAGCCATTAGATACTGAAAGTTTTAATATTAGAGAAAAAGGAAGTAATTGAGAAGGTAATCTGCTGAAAAAGATGAGCCAGTATGGAATCAAGAACATATGTAGAAAGGTTGGCATTGCAAAGGAGAAAGGCCACATTATGAGATATGGAAGGTAAAGAAAAAAGTGAATAATGATATCAAGGGATTTGAATGAAGAAAAGATCAGAGGGAACTCATGACAAATAGCCTCAATTTTCTAAGTAAAAAAGGAGGTGGAGTCCTTAGCTAAATGGATGAGAAAAGGAGATAAATGAGCCTTGAGGAGAGAAGAAAAAGGTTGGCATTCTATGCTTCTGTGCAAAGTTAGATCAGAATCAATCATGAAGAGAGGAAAGAGTTGTCTGGCTACAATGAAAGTTGAAGTGGGATGATATGAATTTGTAGTATACCTAGTCATTATGATCATATGACTTCTCTAACTCTGTTAGTAGTGTGTGAATGGGGGCTAAGATGACTTATGGTGGGAATGATCAGAACTGGGGCTTAGAAAGGAACAACTAGTAAAATCATTCAAGGATAACTCAACTTCTGGCTGATAAGATCAGGCAATAACTACTTTTTAAAAATAAATCTGGGCCAAGCAAAAACACCCCTGGAACAAAAGACACTGACAAACCCTCAGATGCTTTTAGGAAATTTGGAAATGTCAGAGTTTGCTGGAGAGTAGGGGAGCTCTTTTAGGATATAGTCATGCAGTTGATTGACATTTAAAAAAAATTATTCTCCCTATCTAGGTGTTCAACTCAGTTGTTTCCAGGTCACAGAAGGATTGTAGTTGCTGTCAGAGTCCACTTATTTCCATGTCCTCTAGGAAAGCCTCAGGAACCATAACTTTGTTATATCTCTTGGATCAGGAAAGGTTTCCTATAGGAGATATTACAGCTCCTGAGCTGTCCTTTAAGTATGGGTAGAAATTATATAGAGTCACTAAGAAAGCTGGAAAGAAAAAAAAATTCCTAATCAAGAGAATATTGTGAGGAGGCAGGGGTATGTTCAGGTAACAGGGGTATGTTCTGGTAACAAGAAGAAATCTAATTTGGAATAAATAAATGAGATTTTAAAAAATAATAATTCTACCAAGCAAACTGGTCTGACAGGACAATGGAGACTAGAAACAGGGAAGCCATCTAAAATGTTGTCAAAATAATCCAGGTAGAGATGAAGAGGGTTTGGACTAAGGTGGTAGAAATATAAGTAAAGAAAAAGAAATGAATAAGATCCACATTTTTTAAGATGGAAAAAAATAGGAGAACTTTGTGACTTCCACTAGGAGAAAAAGATATGAGCAAGAGAGATTTGAATAAAATGACTGGAAAATGTGATGGTGTCATTGACTAGACAGAGAGGGAAGGTTGTGGGGAAGTGGATATGGGGATGGAAAACCGAATAATTAGCTCTGGCTTGGATTATGAAATTAGAGGTGATCCTAGGACATACATTTCTTCTAGGAAGTTAGAGATCAAGGACTAGAGCTCCTAATCCTTAGTCTTTAATCAGAATTTCCTCTAGATTGTAATCAAGAATTATTTAAATTAGTTTAAATGGTTATGTTAATGTTATCATAACTCAGAATGTAGGAGATGAAAAAGACTTGGAAGCCATAAAGTCCAACCCATATTTAAACAAAATTCCCTTCTACACGAAGTGGATATCCAGCCCTTATTTGATGATCTTGAAGGAGGGGAAACACTTTTCTTCCAAGGTAGCCCATTCCTCTTTGGGAGACCTTTCATTATTAGAAACTGTTCCTTATAGCTGAAGTCTAATTTTACAATCTCCACCCATCTTTGCTTGTTTTGCCTGCTAAGACCAAAATTCCTCCCACATTTCTTCTCCTTTTCTAAAATTCCTATCTTCCTTCAGCCAACTCCATTCAATACATCCTTTGTCATTCATGGTTTTTATGGCAATTTCTAGGTGTTTCTCCCTCCTTTCTACTATCTTACTATGTGCATCTACCAAAAGAGGCTGTGAGAAAAACTAGATGCAAACCGTAAAGCCTACAAAGAAAAACAACAACAATAACAACATTTATATTACATTTACTATGTGTCAGACACTGTGTTAAGCACTTTACAGTTTTCTCAACTGATTTTCATAACAACCCTGGAACATAAATATTATTATTATCCCCATATTACAGATGATGAAACTGAAGCAAACAGAGGTTAGGTGACTTGCCCAGTATCACACAGCTGGGTAAGGTCTGAAGCAAAATTTGAACTTAGGTCTCCCAGAGTCCAGAGCCAGCACTCTATTCAATGCACTACCTAGCTGAATTAATGTGAGCGATTATTATTCCATTTCCCTTACATGAGAGTAATAGCTTATATTTCCATAACTAATACTGTGTATTAGTTCCAAGACAGAAGAATGGCAAGTGGAAGGTTAAATGACTTGCCCAGGGTCACATAGCCAGGTTGTAAGATTAAAATTAATATGCAATAACTACAAGTACTATATTTTATAAGATTTATTAATAATCATTTGAAGTAAAAGAAATAAAAATAGCAGAAGTAAAATCCTGAGTAAAGAAAGCTTTCCCTGACCACGTTTGCAGGAAAAGAGAGAGAGGGGTGGAGCTATGCAAAACTTTATCTCCAAAATGTAAGGATATAACCTGAGAATGAAAGTAGGATGCTGGGATTTAGAGTCCTGGAGAGAAGATTCTTATTATACAGGTAGTGTCTGAGTACCATTTGTTTTTAAAAAGAGAATATAGGTAAAGCTCTTTGAAAACTTGAAAAGACTACATACATTTCAAATGTTATCATTATTGTTAGGAGATCCTGACAGTTGGGCAATTGAAGGATCACTATTTTTTTTGTTTTTAAGAGATTAGGTTTTCCTATCTTGCCTTAATGGAAGTGCAGGGATGTCTCAGAGCCTAATGCCACTACTGACCAGCCCTGGAGCTTCAACCTCCTCCATTTTCAATCTGTGCTAGTTTTTCCCTCCTTTGGCAACTTGATGGCCCCAACTTTCAGGGGCCATCAACCACACTGATGCTAGACTTAGTGAAGACACTTGATTGGCTTAGCTCACTGCAGCTTAGAACTCCTGAGCTCAAGAGAACCATCAGCCTCAGCTTCCGTGGCAGCTGGGATTACAGGTGTATGCCATAATATCTGGTCTAGAGTCACTTCAAAATCAGAGCTCAACCCATCACTTAATACTTGAATAACTTTGGAATTAATTTACTTCTCAGGACCTAATTTTCCTTGTCTAAAAAATAAGCACATTGAATTAAACAATCCATCACACTGTTCGACCTAGGTACCTGACAGCAGCATGATCTGGGTCAACATTTAGTCTTAGTTACTAAGGAGGGTCCAAGTAAATTCTTCCTCAGATTGAAATATCTGATTGTTCTTTCTCCTCTAAATTCTCTTGGGTTCGTAGGGTGATTCATGGGAACCCGGAGATTGTAAGTGTGGCCATCTTAACCCTGAAGTTCAAATTCTCCTGGCAGTAACTCTGGGATCCAAAAATGCAAACTTGTCTTTTTGCTGAGACTGTAGCTTGTAATGTCTGTGAGACCTAGTTCCTGAGAATGAAAGCCCATTTTCTGGGGAATGAGGCACCAGGACCACCTGCAGATAATGTTTATAAATCCAACATTAGGAACCGATTGATCTCACAATGGGACTATGTAATATAAACATTTCATTATTCTACAAAAGAATATGCACAATACCACCTAAGGCACCTAAGAATAGGTTCTGAGCAGTTGAACATGGAAACCCTACTTGCAAATAATAGATATGTGGCCCTTTCAAGCTATGTTAATGTCTGGAGTGACCCACCAAAGAAAAGGAAATTCAAAATTATGGGATCTTTGCAACCCCCTAGGCATAATAAGGTGAATTCAGGGCAGAACGTTGAGCCCTGGATTTCCTGGCT
Source organism: Gracilinanus agilis (assembly GCF_016433145.1). Classification (NCBI taxonomy): domain Eukaryota; kingdom Metazoa; phylum Chordata; class Mammalia; order Didelphimorphia; family Didelphidae; genus Gracilinanus; species Gracilinanus agilis. The sequence continues at coordinate 619,772,942 of NC_058130.1, forward strand.
TTGAGGGTTAACCATGTTTTAACACAGGTTTGTAGCTTTGTTCCCCTTTGAGGTTGCTTACTTGGCAGTGTTAATTAAAAAAGGACACACCCAGGGGAATTTTATGAGGTGATAGGCTGTAGTACAGAGGCTCTAAAGGGAATAAAAATTTGCCAAGTAGGAAGTAAGCAAAAAAAAAGTGTGTGTGTGTGTATGTGTGTGTGTGTGTGTGTGTGTGTGTGTGTGTGTGTGTGTGTGTGTGTGTGTAGGAAAAAGAATGGTACACTGGTTTAAGGGAAGGAAGGACAGAAGCCAAGTTTCAGAGGATCATCAGTAAAACACTTTGGCAAAATTCTAACTGAACTCATCCTATAACGACATCTGGATTTAATCCATTTCTTAGGGATCAATCTCATGTAATAAGATCCAATCCATCCTCTATTCAAAGAACTCAAGAAACCATTTACAAGAGAGTCAATTTTAAAATAAGATTTTTTTTTCTCCTTTAGATAAGCAGATGTAAACCTCTCTGCTGTGGGCCAACACTGATCCAATCTATGTTTGACACTGCTGTGGGAGAAGATGAAGGTGGGGCTTGTGTGTGCATTCTCTACTCGATGTTCCGTAGGGCCCTTGGAAACCCCCCCCCAAGTTGGCAGGACGGGTGCTGTGAGCAGAGAACGAATGAAAAACATGTTCAAAAGCAATGGATTATATGTTTTATTTAGGCATAAACAAACTTCACACATTATTTAAATTTATGGCCATCCGCCCCACTGGGATTGCCTCTGGGAGCATGTACGGGTTAAGATTCTACAAACTTTTTCGATTGTAACTCTATTGTACCAACTGCAGATGGTTACACATTTACAAACTAGAAAATAAACCGTTAACAAGGCTTCACCTCATGCTGAAGCAAAAGATTCAGATGTGCTTTTTTGAATACTTTTGGATACTTCCTAGCTGTGTGACTCTGGACAATTCACTTAATCCCCATTGCTTAGTCGTTACCACTCTTCTGTCTTAGAACCAAAACACAATATTGATTTTTAAGACGGAAGGTAAGTGTTTTTTTTTAAATTATACAGTCCTTTAAGATATTTTTTCTCATTTGAGTCTCACAATAACCCTGTGACTTGGGTGCTATTATTAGTCTCATTTTAGAGATGAGAAAACTGAGAAGGAGTGAATTAGGTGGTTCATCCAGAGTCACAGAGTTAGGAAGTTTCTGAGTTAATATTAGAATTCAGGTCTCCTAAACTCCTAGTCCAATTCATGATCCACTATACAAAACCACTTTTTTCCAGTATAGATGATACCTAAAATATCTTTGGAAAGAGACTTGAAAAAGTTCTAATCTTTTGAGGAGCTAAGTGACAGTGTGGATAAAGTCTTGGACCAGGAATCAGGAAGACCCAAGTTCAGGTCTGATTAGAGATATCTATTCTGCCTCCTTGTAAATCTCATAACTTACCAATATGATAGGATAACCTCAAAATAAACCAATATGAGACTAGAGTCGAAATCATACCACAAAACAATATTTCATCAAGTGGTAAGCAAATGGGGTAGGTTCTAAATGCTAAGTGCAGTCAGAAGAGGCTGAAATTACTGAAGAAAAATATATATAGGACAAGATTCAAGGAGGTCTGATTGAAGGGGGCCTTGAAGAACAAGAAAGATTAAGAGAACTGACTTGGAAGGCTAGCTAAATCAAGAAGATGTTAGGAAGGCAGAGTGTTTGAAAGATAAAATAGATCATGGAATGTCTACTCTCATCCTTTATGTGACTTGTGTAAGGTCATGTAGCCAGGAAGTGGCAGACTTGATATTTGAACCAAGAACCCCTTACTCCAAATCCAGTGGTATTTCTGCTCTACCACACTTTATCTGCCTGGAGAAGAGACATAACCTAGAAGACTAGTCAGAAAGAAAGTTGTAAAGGTAGATGAGAGACAGATCAGAGATTTCCTCAAATGTTAAGATAAGGAGTTTGGACTTTATTAAGAGAAAGCCAAACAGCTTGAACAAAAACAGCTGCTTGAACCCATGGGCTGATGGGGATATTATTGGAGATGTAGACACTAAACGATAATTCTAGTCCAACTATCAATAATATGGAATTAGGTCTTAATCATACATGTAAAAGCCAGTGGAATTGTGTGTTGGCTATGGGGGGTGGCGGGGTTTGGGGGAGAGGGAAAGAACATGAAACATGTAACTATGGGAAAATATTCAAAATAAAAAAAAATTTCAGATAAATAAATAAATAAATCTCTTCACTCAAAAAAAAATTAATCATGCTGATCGTTCATTTTTGAATCCTTCAGCCCCATCAGCTTCCATCATTCCTGCTTTGGTAACTCTTAATTCTGAGTAACTGACTCAGTTCTGGCCTGATTTGCCTTCTCTGCTACTTTTTCCAAATTATTCTGGAAGAAATCACAAGGTCCTGATGCCTGGTCCACTATAAGTTTATTCTTCGGAACCTTAGCTTCATTGCTAATGATGTACTGGTGCATAATGACCCTTTTATTTATCAATTTAGCATTTCCTTTCCAGCATAGCTATTCCAAACATGAAACTCCCTTAAAACATTGCTCCCTTCCTTTCCCTTTCCACTTAAGACCTTATCTCTGATTTTACTAAAAATATAGAAGCTATATATATATATATATATATATATACATATGTGTATGTATATATATATATATACATATAAACAAGGCATAATAATAATACTTTCCTCTATACCGCTCAATATATCCAACCATTCTCAATCTATTTCAATTCGACAAGTCTTTTTAAAGCATTGAGTATGTGTTGGGCATTGTGCTAGGTGCTAAGGACACAATGACAATTAAACAATATCTGCCCTTCCTAAGCCTGCATTTTTTCTCCTTCTTTCCAGTTTGAGAAATAATTCTTTGCCTTGCCAGGATTAATCCTTCTTGTCTGTGTCCTTAATAATAACTTCTGATTTCTCCTCTGTAACCTTGTTCTATAAATCATTGCTCTATCCTATCCATCTTCATGGTACCACAGGAGAGTTACAAAGAGCTCCTTTGTTGGCTTCTTCCTTTCATGCTAAAAGCTTCCTATTCTATTAAAAAAACAAAAACAAAAGAAAACAAAAAAAAACAGCCTTTTGTCTGTCTGCTCCCTCAAGCTATTTAGAAGACTACTTCCTACTCATAAGACCTAAAATTCTATATTTGCAGCCTCCAGATGGCTAGATCTATATCCGTGGTGGTGAACCTAAGGCACACATGCCAAAGAGGGTATGCAGAACCCCCTCTGTGGGCACAGGTGCCGTCACCTACCAGAGTTTGTTACTAGAAAGTCAGAGAGACTCGGGGCCAAGCTGCTCTCTTCCCTCTCTCTTGCTTTTCTATTTATCAGTTCTTTCTCTGAAGGTGTGCATATGTTAAATAATATTTCTATTGCTGTATACAGTGTTCTATTGGTTCTGCTTATTTTACTTTTCATAATTTCATGTAGATCTTTCCATGTTTTTTTTTAAATTAACCTGCTTGTCATTTCTTATGGTGCAGTAGTAGTATTCCATCACCAGCATATGCCACAACTTTTTTAGTCATTCCCAAATTGATTTTAATTCTAGTTCTTTGCCAACACAAAGAGAGCTGCAATAAATATTTTAGAACATATAAGTTCTTTTTTCCCCCCATGATCTCCTTCAGAAATAAACCTAATAGTGATACTGCTAGATCAAAAAATATACACAGTTTTACAACTCTTTGGACATAATTCCAGATTGCTCTCCAAAATGGTTGGAGGTTGGATGAGTTGACAGAACCAGTCATTTTTTAAATTTTATTTAATTGATTAATTAAGAAATTTTTTCCATGTTTCCATGATTTATGTTCTTTCTCTCATCCCCCTCCCATAGCCGATGTGCAATTCCACTGGGTTTCACATGTGTCATTGATCAAGACCTCCTGCCATATTATTAATATTGGCATTAGAGTGATTGCTTAAAGCAGTGGTTCCCAAACTTTTTTGGCCTACCACCCCCTTTCCAGAAAAAAATATTACTTAGCACCCCCTGGAAATTATGAAACTATTTATTGAACTCAGAATAGAATGTAATACAAAAAATGTGTGGCCATCACTGCCCCGCTGGATCATTGCAGCACCCACCAGGGGCGGTAGCGCCCACTTTGGGAATCCCTGGCTTAGAGTCTACATCCCCAGTCATGTCCCCATCAACCCATGTGATCAAGCAGTTGTTTTTCTTCTGTGTTTCTGCTCCCACAGTTTTTTCTCTGGAGGTGGATAGCATTTTTTCTCATAAGTCCCTCAGAATTGTCCTGGATCATTGCATTGCTGCTAGTACAGAAGTCCATTACATTCATTTGTGCCACAGTGTATCATTCTCTCTGTACAATGCTCTCCTGGTTCCACTGCTTTCACTCTGCATCAGTTCCTGGAGGTTGTTCCAGTTCACATGGAATTCCTCCAGTTCATTATTCCTTTGAGCACAATAGTATTCCATCACCAACAGATACCATAATTTGTTCAACCATTCCCCAATTGAAGGGCATCCCTTCATTTTCCAGTTTTTTGCCACCATGAAGAGTGCAGCTATAAATATTTTTGTACATGTCTTTTTCCTTATTATCTCTTTGGGGTATAAACCCAGCTGTGGTATGGCTGGGTCAAAGGGCAGACAGTCTTTTAAAGCCCTTTGGGCATAGTTCCAAATTGCCATCCAGAATGCAGAACCAGTCACTTTTTATTCCTCCTTCTTGCTTATGTTCAATGAGTTGCCAAGTTCATTTTATTCCATCTTGCCAATCTCCCATTCTTTCTGCTTTTACTCTAAGCATTTTAGTTCAGGCCTTCAATACCTATGGGTAGTATTACTTTAAGATCCCTCCAAGTTTTTCTCCTGTTTTTTTGTCTATATTTGTTCCAATAATCCATCCTTCACGTGGCTTCTTGCCCTTTGCAGGCAGGTGGGAAACTCAGAGGATAGAATACTAGTCCTAGATTCAGAATGACCTGAATTTAAGTCTGACCCAGACATTTACTGATGATATGAACTGAGCAAAGCACTGCCTCTGTTTGCCTATAAAGTGGGGATAATAATAGCATCTACCTCCCATGATAATTGTGAGGACTGATGAGATAATAATTATTAAGTGCTTTGCACAAGGTCTGCCAAGTAATAATCACTATATAGCTACAAATATATATTACACATAACATATATTAACATGATTTTCCTAAGTCACAATTCTGATTGAGTCACATGTCTATTCAAAACCTTCAGTCCTATCCATTGTGTTTTGAATAAAATATAATTTTCTGATGAACAAGTTATTAACTACCTTTTTGGTCTTACCTGAGATGACTCATTCATATAACTTAAATTCAATTAACTGAATATAGTTTCTTTGTCCTACATTTGTCCTATATTCTCCTCTCTGTTTTCCTTTGCTCATATTCTCCCCTAAGTCTGAAATTCGATATCTCCCATGTCTAGAGACTTCTGTAGTTGAAGTCTCTTCTTTTCCATCAAGGGACTCAGGAGAGTAATATGGTTAGAATCTTTGCCTTACTTCAGGTCAAATATTACTTTTACTCAAGGTCTGGCCTGTTCTCCCACTAGATAGGGTCTTCCTGTCTATGGTTATCTTCCACATCTTCTGTGCCTTGCATATAACTTATCTTATGTAAGTATATATTTTCTCCCCAGTTAGACTATAAGGCCCTTGAAAGCAGGGACTATTTTTGTTTTTCTTTGTATTCTAGTTGCCTAATCTAGGGCTTGGCCTATAGTAAGCATTTAATAAATATCTGGTTAACTGATTGTTCAAGACCTTAAGGATATCAATTTAGCAATTGTGTAGAGGTTGATTTGAAGAAGGAAAAAACTAGAAGCAAGGAAACCACTTAGGAAGTTCTTATAATATTTTAAGTGAGAGAGATGATGAGGACTGAGCAAAGGCCTCAGACAAGTCAACAAACATTTATTAAACACTTTACTATATAGTCACTCTTCAGCAATATCAAGAAAGACAAAAGAACTGTTCCTTTCTTCAAGGAGTTCACAACCTAATGTCCAACAACTAAACAACTAGGCAAAAATAAGATATATGCAGAATACATTGTAGATAATCTCAGAGGGATGGAACTATCACTAAGGGGAATTGGGGAAGGTTTCTTGCAGAAGGTGTGATTCTAATTGAGATTTGAAAGAAGCCAGGGAAGCCAAAAGATGAATATAAGGAGGGCGAGACTCTCAAGCATGGGGAAATAACCATAAAAAATGTCTAGTATCTGAAGATAAAGAATCCTGTGCCAGGAAATAAAGGTTAGTGTCACTGAAGAGTGTATAAGAGACAGTAAGGCATAAGAATACCAGAAAGTTAGTGTCATGATTAAAATTCCTTAAAGACTGTACATTAATTTATAATTATTTATTAGTAAAAGTTAGAGTAAGATCGAGAGAAAAAGAAAGATTACCAGGCCACTCAAACTAAAAGTCTCCTAGCTGTGGTTCAAACATCAGAGAAGGGAACAAGTCTTGTATCCAGCCAGAAGGAGAATATTGAGCAAAGAGACCATGCTACTGCTCTATACCTTTTCTTATAAGGCCACTCACTCCTTCTGCATATCTAATTGGCCAACTTTAACTTCAGTCTGAGTCCTAGAGTCCTGGCTTCTGGATATGCCAACCATCACATGATGACTTCATGTGATATACCAGGGTACTTCCAGTGTCAGAGGAAAGGTCTTAGAATATACTATCATTTAGCAAGTTGGATATGGATGATTATCTAGGTGGAAAGGGACTAAAACAGAAGCATAGAAAGGTAGGAGAATGAGAGGAACACAGTGTCATGAAAATTCTAGGAAAGAGGAGAAGGAAGTTATCAACAGTGTCCAAAGCTATGGAGAAGACTGTTAAAAATTTAAAAAAAAGACAATACTGAGAAAAAAGCAATTGCATGTATTAGTTCATTGATAATTTTGAAGATGGCACTAGTAAGCACTTAGTTTTAATTTTAGTTGAGTGATGGGAATGGAAGCCAGATTGCAAAGAATTATTTACATTGTTCAAGAATATGGAAGGGAAAAAAGATTGACCCTAACCAAACACAAAGATCCAATTTAGAAAACCACAGTATATCAGTATATGGGGAAATGATCAATACAAAAAAGAAATAACTTGTACTGAGGGAAGCCCAAGACATCTAAACCCTGGAAGGAAAGAGTAACTCCCAGAATATGTACAAGTGTAATCTTAGGGAATGCCCTGGCCACAGATAATAAAAGAATATTTGGAAAAATGAAACAAGTGATCAAAACTGATGTTAAGGAAAATGACAGCCTGTTTAGAATAAACAATGGTAGACCTTACCCAAAATTTGAATTTGTGGAATATCAGAATAGAGTAAACGGAAATCAATAACCCTATGAGTCAGTCAGAAATATTAAAATTTAAAAATAGAAGAAATATAAAGTCCCTACTGAAAGAAAAAATAAAAGAAAATGTATGTACCTAGAAAACAACTCAAGGAGAGACATTCTAGGAATCATTCAACAACTAGAAGATTATGATCAAAAAAGTCTGAATACTATATTTCAGGAAACTGGTAATGAAAACTGACTAACTGTATTAGAAAAAGAGGACAAAATAAAAATAGAATGCACCAATTACTGTCTGAAAGAAAACCCAAAAGAAAATCTCATATCAAGAGCTTTTATGTGTAGCAATGTACTTCTGGACAAGATGGAGAACAGCTTGAGTGACAGGATTGTCGGTTACAGAATTTGGAATTCACCCAGGGGGCATGAGCCAAGGGCAAAAGACAATTGGGGTCACAGCTATAAAAGCCCATGGACTGAGCCACCCAGGACCTCTGTTTTAAGTCAGGGGACCTTGGGAGAGGGTGGCAAAAGGGTGGGTAGGACATAGACCTGCTAGTTCAGCATCTATATCTCAATATCACAAGAAGCTTGATTCACCTTGCTACTATATTGAGCTGAGAGACAAAAACAGCACAGCTGCAAAGAAGAACATCACTATCCCTCCCTTTCTTTGGTTCAGATCATGGCTGGACCAGACCAGGGACTGCAAGAAGGGAATAGTCTCCAGCCAGTATCAACCTGCTGCTCTTAGATACAAACTATCTTAGCTCCATAGATTCAGTATAGCATTTTTCCAACACCTCTTTCCTTGTCCTGTTTTACCCTTTTGAGTTAAAGCAATAAACCCTGTTACAACTTAATCCAAGTGGAGACTGGCATTCCTTCCTAGGCTAGTAAATATCTATAGCCACAGGGAAGAGATTCATCAAATCACAGTCAGAATAGTGTTGTCCTTTTAGCACACCAACAATCAGCCCATGACCAACCTTATCATCAAACCCAACCCCAAGCCAGGAAGCTAGAGGAGTTGTTGAACATACATACAGCCCCTCACTGGATTCTTGGCTTGGGCACTCAGGCAATCCTATCCATCACTCAGCCTTAGATTCTCCTACTACCTGAGGATCTAGGGCCAGCTAGTCAGGCCCAGCTCATTGAGCTAGTAGACCCAGCATTGTGCCTTTTAACACATGTCAAAGAAAAAATAAAACAAGAAACCAAAAAGAAAGAATTTAATTACTAATGAGACATGGGATTACAAAAAATGATCTTGGCAGCTCCCACTATAAAAGATAGTAAAGCCTAGAATATGATGATCCCAGAGAGAAAATATAAAGGCATACACCAAGAATAAGCTATCTGACAAAAATGAGTATAACCTTACAAGGGAAAAAAACAAAGATTTTCAGTGAAATACAGGACCTTCAAGAATTCCTAATGAAAAGACCACAATTAAATAGTTTATTTTTTTAATGCTAGCACCAAGATTAAGAAAAATACAGAAGGTAAAGATATATGATAAATTCAAAAGAATTATACTGTGATTAATTCCTTACATTTTAGTAGGAATAGGAGAAATAATTAACTTTCCCAATTTCTAATGTCTTTAAGGTCACAAAAGAAATTAGATAAGCTAGGCAGAGAGTCTGTGGGGTGGTAGTTTTCTGCATTTATGATCTTAGGAGAAGATAAAATGATGTGTAATGGGGAATATCCTAGAGAAAGAGGAAAAGAAAGTTGGAGAAAGAAATTATACTGCCTCATAAAATAGAGGGTCATAAAATGACAAAAATAGAAACATTGAGGAAGGTGAGTGGCATCCCCTGCATTGGCATCTTCTGAACCTCACTTTCAGATGAACCAGGCAAAGAAAGGTTGAACAAATATACCTTCAAATTCCCAAATAAAGTTTTTTTTTTTAAGAAATATATTGTACTTCACAGAGAAATGAGTAGGGAAAGAGAGAGTGAAGAATGAAGTTTAAGAAGGAGAAAAAAAGAGGTAGGTGAATGAGTAGACACGAGCAAAACAAACTCTAACATCAGAAGAGGCAATTTGAAGAGGAGATTTTTAAGGAAAGATAGAATGAATAAAAATCATAATTGGTGGTAGAGCAGGGGAAAGAGAGAATTTAACATAGAAATAGATGACTTCAATTGTAGATTACTAATATTATACAAACTCCTTTTACTACCTTCTGTTTCTTTAGGAAGAAAGGGTTGGAAGGCATAGAAAAACAGTTCAAGAGGATAGGATGGAGATATGCAATACAATTTTGAAGGAAACATGTTCAGTTTACTATGCATAGAAGAAGGAAACTAAACAGTTCATAACAGACACTTTCAGTTTTGCGTACAACACTCTTTTTCTCTTGTGTGTATGGAAGTGCTTATTTTAGTTAATTTTTAGTAAGATCAGAATTTTTTTAGATAGGAAAAAACATGAAAGTGGAAATAGAACTTCAAATGAGATGCAATCAAAAGTACAAGTAGAGAAGTTATTTTTGATAGGAAGAAGACCTACTTCTTCCTCTGGGGGCAGAGCAAAGGCTAAGAGGAGGAAGAGAGCTAGTGAGACGATTTGAGTTTTAACTGTGAAAAGAAGATGAAGCGTTCTTCATGCACTGTCTCCAAATTCTCAGTAAAATATTAATTGAAGTCCTCCACTGAGAGGAAGGGGAAGGGCAAGGGTTAAAGTCATTATTATGTGTTAGAAAGATCATTGGGTCTATAGTCATATCTTTATTTTCTCTGACCTCTAACTGAAATTTAGCATTTCCTTCCATTATTTTAAAAATTCTGAGTATAGACCATAGGCTTCATCAGATTAGCAAAAGAACTTAGGAGAAACAAACAAACAAAAAAAAAGGTTAAGAATTCTTTTGGTCTATAAAGAACAATCTTTGATTATTTTGTGACATGAGCATACTGCTTCCACTCTCCCTCCCTCTTACCTGACCTTCACTGTATAGCTTGCTCTTCTTCCTTCCTAATCCTATATGTCTTTGATAATATCTTTTACCCCAATTTCTCACATATTGATTATTGTCAGTAATAAATTATTGTCTACTAATCCCTACCATATGTTTTTTTGATTGCCCTCTGGGTCACTTGTACTATTGATTCTTCTGTAGTTAATTGTTGCTGTTGTTCAGTCATTACAGTGGTGTCCAACTGTTCATGACTCCATTTGGAGATTTCTGGGTAAATATACCAAAATGTTTTGCCATTTTCTTTGCTAGCTCATTTTATAGAGGAGGAGACAAGCAAACAAGGTTAAGTGATTTGCTGAGAGTCGCATAGCCAATAAGTTTCTGATTTGAACTGAGATTTTCCTAATTCCAGGTCCTGTGCTCTAGCCACTGCACGATCTAACTACCCAATCTGAAGTTAAAGAGTTATATGATTTACAAACATTTAACATCACCTGGAGAATCTTCATATTAAGTAAAAAACAAACAAAATATGCTTTAGTGACAAGGAACAGTTGGGGAATAATTAAAATGCTGAACAATTTCTTAAAGCAATATAACTTATTTTCTTCCTCTTACACAGTTTGGAGCCCAGTTCACTGTACATCTGGGAAACGTTATAAGGAAATAAAGAAAGAGCAGGAGCAAGAGCTGCTGAAAAGGTAGAAGCAGGAAGATTCCAGAATTCTGGAAAGTGACAGAGCTTCTTTTGGGAACAGTTGAAAGTTGAAAAGGTTGAGTGTGTCTGAACTCCTTGGGCAGTTTGACTATCCTTCCTCTTTTGTGACTGTCCTTCTGATCCAACTACTTGTTCCTGTGTTCCTTAGTGTATCCTGCTGCTGCTGACTGATAGATATTCCAACAGAGCTGCTTGTGACACCTAAAGCCATCTGTCAGTGAGAACCTTTTTCCTACTTACCTTCCAACCTTACCACCTCTATTCACCATCTAAGGGGGAAATTTGGTTAGTGAAGGGTATTTATTGTAGGAACTGGGACTTTTAGGTAGAGAAGTCATTGATAGCACAGATACCAACTGTCAGAAGACAATTAGATTTAGTTAAATCATCCCAATTCTCTTCCCTTCCTTCCCTTACCTTAAATAAACCCTTTTTAATATCATTTGGGTATCCAGTAAGCTTTATCCTGTTGGCCTTCCCAAACCCTGAGATACTTCTGATTACTGATCCTAACAATCATTACTTAATCATCTAAAATCCCAATACCACCCTAGTATCATTTAGATACATAATTCAGAAGGAAAGGGAACTTTGAGTAGGAAGAAGGTGGATGAATGATTATGCTAAATATTTTAATACCCTAAATAATTTTTCCTTCTCTGAAATTAAAATAGCTTTTTCAAATGATTGTATCTATGTATTTCTCTCTAGATTCATATGTATCTGAGAGAAAGCATGTGGAGGTATTTTTTTAAAGACTTCTAAGCAAAAACTTTGTAAAGTTTTTGCCAGAAACAACATTTTGTACTACTAAATTTAAGTCTTCTAAAATGCAGGAAGAAGTTATAAATGAGAATACTGGTGAGAAACTCTTAGAGGACTAGTGTCTGTGGGCTGGGCTCTAGCATATGAATGAAGTTGCATAACACTGTACCCTTTAGGGTATCCATTCATCTGAATTTTCTAATGTATATCTTCCCTGAGCAGTAGCTAATAATTCTAGAAGCTTGGGCAAATTCAGTTGAGTAGAAGATACTGGGAAGGAATTTCAGATCTTAAGACACAAAACCCTGAGTCTTGGATATGGCTATGGAAAGAATATGTCAGGGGGAAAGAGGAAACTAGGGAGAGGTGGAGCAGAATGAGGAAGGGTTGGACTAGAAAGAATTTACCTGGAATGTTGTTCTTAGGAGACAGGAAATGAGCCATTTAGTAGCTTCATATTTTAGCTAATTATTCTTAACTAAGTGCTAAGCCCAACTGCTTTCTACTTATTGAAGGAATATAAGCTTCTAAGTGTCAACTTGTTATTATTGTTGTTTAGTTGTTTCTCAGTCTTGTTTGACTTGTCATGATCCAATTTGGGGTTTACTTGAGGAAGATTTTAGAGTGGTTTACCATTTCCTTTTCCAGCTCATTTTACAGATAAGGAAATCAAGATAGAGTTTAGTGACTTGTCCAGGATCACATGGTATTTGAATCTGAAGTCAGATGTCTTCCTAACTCCAGACCCAGTACTCTATCCACTTCACTACCTAGTACCTTCTAAGTGTCTGCAACCAGAGAGCAAAGCTCTGGTTATACTGCCCTGGAGGTATAAAATTCAGATGAATAAATATCCTAAAGGGTAGAATGTTATCTAACTTCATTCATATGCTAGAGCCAGACCCACAGATACTAGTTCTCTAAGAGTTTCTACCTGTATTCCCATTTCATTTAATTCCAAAATGCATTCATCTCATCTTAGTAAAACCATCATAGTCCAACAAGCAGAATGAAAGCATATAAACTTTTGGAGAGCAGGGACCACTTTATTTTTTGGCTTTGAATCCCCAGCACTTAGTACAGCGGCTGGCACAGAAGCAATTAATAAATATGTGTTAATTAAACAATTAAAGGATTTTAACCTTTTCATTAAAATGATCAACTTTGACTCTGTGAGTCAAGGTCCTGGGTTCAAATTGAATTCTGACATTGACTACTTGTGTGACCTTGAGATGTCACACTCTCTCTCAACCCCAGCTTCCTCATCTGTAAAATGGAGGGAGGGGGATGGACCCTTCCTGCTCTGATTATATGATCCTGTGGCATATGTTAGGGGCAAGTAGGTGGCACAGTGGAAAGAGTGCAGGAATCAGGAAGACTCATCTTTCTGAATTCAAATATGGCCTTAGACACTAACTGAGTGACCCTGGGCAAGTCACTTAATCCTGTTTGCTTCGATTTCCTCTTCTGTAAAATGAGCTGGAGAAGGAAATGAGCAATCGCCCCAGTATCTTTACCAGAAAACCCTAAATGGGATGGGGAAGAGTTGGACATGACTGAAGAGCATGGCATACTTTTCACAAAGCCAATGCCAAGCTTAACTGAAGTAATCTATAGTTCTCCAATAAAGATTGTAGCCCCTTTGGCAAATGGAGGCAAAGCTTTTCCACCATCACACTTGGGGCAAGAATTCTCCAACTTTGAACTGAAAAGCTAAATAAAACCCAGAGAGCATCTGGAGGTAGCTGAAACATCATTCCAAGTGCCTATGCTGCAGCCCACTCCTGCACATACACTTTCCGCTGACGCTTTCATTCTGAGCAAAGAAGTTTGATCTTAAAACAAACACACAGAAAAGAAATGGGCGAGCAAGCTAATTGATTTTTAAGTGCTTGTCAGGTATAAATCTTTAAGTTCCATCCCTGGAACGCTTGCTGAGCTGCGTCGAGGTTTAGCACAAAAGCAAGGTTCCTCAGGGTTCAGGGGGAGGGAATTGCTCGCGGCGGCGTTTCTCCCCGAAAGCTCCACTTTGCTGCTCTGGCTGCCACTGGGGCTGCTGCTCCAGCGAAATCGTGTTCAAAAATAACTCCAACAGGTTATGTAGTAACTGCGATAGTATCTAGGTAGATTTGACCTGAGGGGATCCCTTCCTTCAGAGGCAGAGGTGTTGGACTCGGTCTGCTCGGAAAGGGCCCCGGGGGCCCTCCTTACAAAACAAACTTAGAAATGCAAAAGGGGGTGGGGGTGGGGGGAGCCAGCGGAGTCGGGGCGGGCTCCAAAAGTTTGTAGCCTCCACTTTTAAAGGGTTTGGGACCGGGATTTTTTTTTTTTTTTTTTTGGCAGAGAATAAATCCAAATAAATAATCCCGGTGCATCTGCTTGGGGAAGCAGATGAAGCCAGGGGTTCTTTTGGAGAAAATCAGTTTTATTCAGAGCTTTACAAAGAAGAGCGGCTGCTGGCCAGGTCTGCCATCTTTGGCATATCAGCAGTGCCAGGATTAGCCTGTAGGGAAACTCAATCTCAGGTGGAACCTGCCCTGCTCCCTGTCTAGCATGCTGTTGTTACTAATCAGATTAGAGACTAAAAGTGCCTCTGTCTCTGTCTCTGTATCTCTCTCCTCCCTCTGTGCGTGTGAGGCAGGCAGAGATAGGGAACACACCAGAGACACAGAAATCCAGCTGCAAACAGACTACATAAATAAATGTTTTAATAGTCTGAAAATGTTTGTAGTCTTTACTTTTTAAAACATCTGCTCTGGCATTAGTCATGCATTTCTTCCAGTAATAATTAGTAAGTACATTCATATACATCACTCAGAACACGCTCTTGTGATTTTTGCAGATTCCAGGGAGGCTTTCCCTCAGAACTCATTAAGAACCATGTCTTTTTCTTTCTTAGGAGTGTGTGGCCCCCCTGAAAGGGAGGGAAGGGAAAAGAACTCAGAGAAGTTTTTTGGGGAATGTATATGGCTTAGTGCAGCGGGAAGTCCATTTAAGAATGAGAAAATAGTTCATTAAACTCTATAAGAATAATCACAGATTGGAAAGGCAAATTGAGATTAGTTGGTCTATTCTTTCATCTTCACATAAGAACTAAGGATGAGCAAGAGAAGGGAAGGAAAGGCGTCTGTGGTTTCATTAGTATACAGAACCACCCTGGAAGGACTCCCCCATACAGAGAGGCACCTGATGTGAGATCTAAGGTTTCAGCAAGTGGCCTGGGGCACTGAGAAGTTAGATGATTTGCCCAAAATCCCACACTCTAGTTATTTCAGAGGAATCATTTTGACTCTGAGACTGCCTCTTTACGAAGTCAGCTATCTAATAGATAATAACTCATATTTATATGGTTCTTTCTGGTTTGGGAACCCCTTTGTTTACATTAGCTCACTTGACCCTTATAACCCTGCTACTTAAAGAAACCCTAAATGGCTACATTCTTGGGTATTTGAACCCCTTTTCTATTCCTAGGTTTCTCTTATTTTTAGTAGTAAGAAAACAGTGCACTCAGGTCAATCTTTGAAGTGGAGTAAGTAATGATATGTTGTCCCTATTGGTCCATGGTCACAGGAACACAGAGTCAATCTAACATCCAGCACAAAACTGTTCAACCAGCCCAAGAGCGACATCATTTTGAATTTCCTCAGATTGAATGCCTTGGTCCCTAGATCCAGTCTATTGTACTTTTGCCCTAAGTAAAATTAAAACAGTAGAAGTTATCTTCTGTGGTCTGAGTTGAACTTCCCAAATTCAATTTAATTCCATTCATTTCAGTTGACTCCAAGCTAGGATAAGCCAAACTTGTTCAGTTCAATTCTGTTCGGTTCAGTTCAACAAGTCTGTTCAATCACTTTTTTTCTGGGAGATTTATGGCTCTCTTGAGTCTTCTCCTGCTTTACCACTAGCTGAGACCTCCTGACTATCCACAGTCTCTTCTGATCATAATTCTCTGGTGACTAAAACTATTTTTCTTCTCTTTACCTCTGATTTCCCTCCTAACGGATTTCTTTGGTTACCATTTGATCTTCTGCTCCTCTAAATTTTAGCCATACTGAGTATCTCTTAGAGGAGATTAAGAGAGAGACCTCCCACTTACAATGAACAAGCGGATTTAACAACTAGTAGTTATCACAGACTCTACATTGGAAGGGGACATCAGAGGTCATTGAGTTCAACTTCTAATCTCAGCAGAAACCCAACTCTTCTACAAAAGTTTAGCTAAGAGCATATCTAGCTTCTGGTTGAAGACCTTAAGTACCAGGTAACTAAATAGCTCCTAAAGCAATTCCTTCAGTTTTTGAAGAGTTTTAATTATTAGAAAGTTTTTACTTATATCAAGCCAGAAATCTGCTTCTTTGCAACTTTCACCCACTGCTTCTGGTTTTGCCCTCTGGGACCAAGCAAAACAAGTCTAATCTCTTTTCCACATGACAGCCCTTCAAACTCAGAGGACAATATTCCTCTTTGAGCAAACCTCTTCTTCAGGTTCAAAATTTCCAGATCCCAATGTCTTTCTTATATCATCTTCTGTCCATCCTTGTCAAGTGCTTATGGATGCTTTCAACTTTGTCAAGATCTTTTCTAAAACATTGAATCAGGTGATTTACAGATGAAGGAAATATTGGATATCACCTAACCCAAACTCCTCATTTTATAGATGAGAAAACTGGGGACTAGAGATGTTAGACGACTTGCTCAAGGTCACATAGTAAAGAGCATGCTGGACTTCAAATACAATTCCTTTAACTCCAGATTCAGTGCTCTTCCCATCATACCAGGCTGTCTCTCCTTTCCATGTTGATTATATGTGAAATTATATGCATATTTATACACACATATATGCAAATATATGCTTATATATCACAAAGATCAAATAAGATTACATATAATGCATTATAAACCTTAAAGCACAATATAACTTTATCGATTACTTGTTATTCTATATATATGCACATAGACATTATATAAATGTATATATATAGTATATATGCACTTGTGTTTAAAAACACATCAGACATAACATGATTATAGGTATTATATCTTAAGGGGAATACATTTAGGGAGACAAAAGTCATTGCAATGAGCATTCTTCCTTGTAGGTTAATTTAATATGCCCAACTCTAAAGTTATGGTAGAGCAAACTAGCATCCTGACCTTTTGGAATCTTAGTTTAGATAGATAATGAGAGAGATGACCAGACCTGTTAACAGTGGGTGGGGAGGGGGTGCAGCTGGGTGGCTTAGTGACTTGAGAGCCAGGCATAGAGATGGGAGGTCCTAGGTTCAAATCTGGCCTCAGACACTTCTTAACTGTGTGATCCTGGCCAAGTCACTTAATCCTCATTGCCTAGCCCTTACTGTTTCTTCTGCCTTGGAGCCAGTACATAGTATTGATTCCAAGATGGAATGTAAGGGTTAAAAAAAAACAACAACATATGATACCAAAGTCTAGATCTACTAGATTGATTAATTAATATCTAAACTCAATGAGAAAAAATGTCTCTTGCAATTGCCAAAAGAGAATAATGAGATATCCAGGTATGGAATAATGCCTCATCTTCAGAGTAGTAGAATGAAACTATGGCTGATCCTGAGAGGGAGAAGAAATTATTCTGAAAATGCCACAAGAGAAAAGAAAATGTGTGATACTCTAACTCTCGATAAGCCAAGCAGTGCTGGTCTAAGCTGAAAGCGAAGCTTGGGAACCAAAAATGGACTTCCCAGAAACAATCTTCCCTTGAGAGCAACCTAATAGGAGGGAGATAATTACTGTAGTGATAAGTTGGTTTGCTTGGCTTCTAAGCTGTGTTAATGAGGCTACCTATATGAGATCAATTCTTAATAGATGAGATGAGTGGCCTCACTTCTTCCCGCTCTTTGACTATACTCAGAATCTTTAAGAACAGCCATCTCTGGATAAATGATTCTCCCTGAGGACAGAGCTAGGTTGCTTTTCAGCCCCTTATACCTAGAACACATGTATGTGCACATGTATGTGATTGTTAAAACCTTGTAGAATTAAATAGAATCATCATTTAAAAGACATTAAGGCACTTGCCTTCCTCTGATCCTGCCCAGGCACCACAGAGAATTGTCAGATTCCCCTCACCTCAGAAGGTCAGAGCCTGCTTTCTAGCATAGGAAGATCAAGATGGAAAGTGACTGTGAAAGTGTTCTCAGAAGCACAGAATCTGCTGACCTATCTTCATGGCACCCACTTTTCCTAGATGTAGACATATTGGTTCCTAGGCAGCAAACAGCCTGGCAACATAAAGATACATCACATCCTCAAGAATACAATATCACAGCTCCCCTGAGTGTGTCCCCCAAGAGAAACCAATGATTGGATGAAGAACAAACCTAGGGTTGCTCAGCCAGAGTCACATGCTTCACTTGGCTCTTTTACACACTGTCTCTCTGCAAAGCCACACAATGTAAAAAGCCCACTTATCCAAAATATATCAGTGGTATTCATTCTGTCTACTTCCCTCTATTATCTTGGCTATAGCAATCCCAGAAAAGAAATGCTGATATAATCAATTGGCTGTAGCCCAGATACTCTCTCCCATCTCTCTCCAGAGGGTTAGAGTGGGAAGAGATTATCTTGTTTAATTCCTGCATTTTATTGATGGGGAATTTGGGGATTTAAAAGGTCAAAGCCTAAATTGACCAAGATAAGGATGAAGGCAATAGATTTTGATCTGGAAGAAACCCAAATGGTCACTGTGTCAGATCCCCTCACTTTATAAGATAAAGACTGTTGAGCAGTGATGGTGAACCTCTTAGAAAAGGAGTGCCCAAACTGCAACCCTTGCCCCTCCATCTCCCAACCTCACTTTACCCCAGATAGAGGATGGAGGAAGCATTCCCATTGGGCTACTGGGCAGAAGGGGGCAATGATGAGAGGAATGTCCTAAGGCACCCATGGAGAGGGAGAAGGGAGCAGCCCCTTCCAGCATGCCTGTCATAGCTTCCCCAACACGACCAAAGGGGAAAGAGAATGTCAATGACTTGCTTGTGACCACACAGGTAAAAATATCAGAGGTGAGATTTAAAGCCAAGTGTTATGACTCCTTAGAGGTAGCTAGAAGTTCTAGGTGTAGAGTAGGGAAGATCTAAGTTCAAATCCAGCCTCAAACATTAGCCATGTGATTCTGGGCAAGACATTTAACCTCTATTTGCCTTAACCCATTGAAGAAGGAAATGACAAGCCACTCCAGTATCTTTGCTGAGAAAATCCCAAATGGGGTCATGAACAGTCAGACAGGACTGAACAATAACATCTCTGATTCTCAATCCAGCTCTTTCCACTATGCCATTTGTTGAATCTTTTTCAATTAGCTATATCCTACCTTTTTTGACTCCACTGGGATTTTCTTAGCAAAGGAACTAGAGTAGTTTATCATTTTCTTCTCCAGTTTTACAGATGAGGAAACTGAGGCAAACAGAGTAAAGTGACTTGTACAGGATCACAAAGCTAATAAGTGTCTGATTTGAACTTAGGAAGATGAGTTTTTCTGACTCTTGACCTAGTGCCCTATCCATTGTGCCACCTAGTTGCCCCTGAACTACATGTGCTTTCTTCATTTCTCTGTAACATCTTGAGTTTCTTTGCAAAATATTATAGCACTCACTCTGGACTCACTTGCTTAGGCCCCACTGGGTCTGACAGCTTGAGTACCCAAAGGACAGATGAGTCTTCTTCCCCACAGGATTTTATGGACAACCCGTGAGGAACTGAGGCTTTCAATACTATGGCTCATCTACACTTAACTGGTGTGTTCCCCATTCTCTCAGGATCAAGCAACCAGTTATCTATTAACTTTTCTAAAGGATATTTACCAAGATGGCATAATGAGGATAGATATTACAAATCGGGGGTTATATTCCCCAGGCATACCTCAGCCCCTGAGAGAGGGGGTTTAAAGCCAAAATATGATGGTAGTGAGACCTGCTTGTAGGAAACATGTGTGTCTGAAGAGTTCCTTGTGACTTTTGGCCCTTTTTTGTCTTTTTTCTCCTTTTCAATCCCCATCAAGTTTGCTTTGTGCTGTATGTCACTGATGGATGCATTTTTTCCTTGCTTATTGAGGCTGGCTCCTTGATTAGAATTGTATATTGGCTGATAGGACAATCTCCTGCTGCTCTGGGACAACCAGATCATTTGGCTACTTCATGGGCTCCTCAATGGACTCAGTTGCCATTGCTGCTAGCTCTGATTGCTGGTCATTTCGCTAATGAATCTCCCAAACTTACTGGTCACCTGGACAGTCTCCTCTCAGGTACTCATACACTCAAAATTGTGAAAGAATGAACACAAAAGAAGTAGAAGTGATGGATTCATGGATATATAGTGGCTGGATATATAGTGGCTCCTCCTCCTCCCCAAATGTAACCCTCAGTTCTTGGGTTTGGGTTTTGGGTTTTTTTTTTAACATTAGGAAGGAAATCACCAAAGGAATGGAAGGGAATATAGATCCTTAATTTGAAAACTATATTCCAGTTCTATGACCTCTGAGTCATCAGTCTTTCTGTCTGCAAAACCAATTAGAAGGCTTTTCTTTACCACACAGTAGGGACCCTTGAGTCATCTTGGCTGAGATCAATTTCTGAAGTTCCAGGAGCAAAATCGGTAGCAAGCAAAGGTCTGTGTAGGCTTCAAGGACCAGACATTTATTACTCAGTATCCCTAATATGCCACATTTACAATAGTTTCTCAGTTTCCAGAAAATAGCCCACACAGTCAATCAGTCAAAAAGGATCCAATGTTTACTATGTGCCAGGAATTGTGCTAAGTCCTGAGAATACATAGAAAAAAAGTAACAACAAATTCCTGCCCTTAAGCAGCTTATATTTTAATGGAATGTTCAGGGATAGATGTATGAAGGATACATAAGAATTAATGGGTGATAGCCTGAGGGAGATAAGGAAGCTAGTTTGGTAGAGTACTGGGCCTGGAGTCAGGAAGAATTGAGTTCAAATGGGGCCTCAGACATTTACTGGCTGCACCTTAATCTATTGGAGAAGGAAATGGCAAACCACTCCAGTATCTTTGTCAAGAAAACCCCAGCATGGTCCACAAGGTCATGAAGAGTCAGACACAAATAAATGACTAAACAACAACAATAACCTTAGAGAGGAAGGTACCAGCTTCTAGAGAGAACAGAAAAAGCCTTCTGTAAATAACAGTGATGTCCATAAACCAAATACAGCACATGATACACACCATGAATAATTTTAGGAAACATATAGCTTCCAAATAGATGTTAGTTAAGGTTTAAAATGTATGCTAACTCCTATCGTCTGGACTCCCCAACTCACATTCATTGGATCATGTTGCCACAGTGACTCCTCTTAGGGGCATTTACCTTGAGTCTCCCTATCTCAAAGACCATTGATTCAGAGCATTTTCACTAGCTTCAATTAAAATCCCACATCCCTAAAGAAGCCTTTTCTAGTCCTCCTTAATCTTAATGCCTTCCCTCAGAGATCTGTTCTTCTTAATCATTTTCAGTCTTGTCTGACTCTTCATGACCCCTTTTGGATTTTTCTTGGCAAAGATATTGGAGTGGCTTGCCATTTCCTTCTCCGGTCCAGTTTACAGATGAGTAAACTGAAGCAAATAGGGTTAAGTGACTTGCTCAGGATCGCACAACTAGTTAGGACCAGAGGCCTGACTCTAAGCATGGAACTCTAAACACCATGCCACCTAACTGCTCTCTCCAGTTTATCCTGTATATATCTTGATTGCACATAGTTGTTTTTGTTTTGTCTTCCCCGTTTCAATGTAAGCTCCTTAAGGAGGGGGATTGTTTTTACCTTTCTATCCCAGGAATTTAGTACAATGTCTGGCACAGAACATCTGCTTAATAAATGCTAGATGACTGATTGACCCAAGCCATTCTCCAATGGACAAGTGGTCAAGGGACATGAATAGGCAGTTTTCACACAACGAAATCAAAACTATCAATAAGCACATGAAAAAGTGTTCTAAATCCCTCCTAATTAGAGAAATGCAAATTAAAACAACTCTGAGGTAACATCTTACACTTATTAGACTGGCCAATATGTCAGCAAAGGAAAGTGATAAATGTTGGAAGGGATGCGGCAAAATTGGGACACTAATACACTGCTGGTGGAGTCGTGAATTAATACAACCATTCTGGAGGGCAATTTGGAACTATGTGCAAAGGGCTTTAAAAGAATACCTGCCCTTTGATCCAGCCATACCACTGCTGGGCTTGTACTCCAAAGAAATAATAAGAAAAAAAAAAAAGACTTGTATAAAAATATTTATAGCCATGCTCTTTGTGGTGTCAAAAAAATTGGAAAATGAGGAGATGTCCATCGATTGGGGAATGGCTGAACAAATTGTGGTATCTGATGGTGATGGAATATTATTGTGCTGAAAGGAATAATGAACTGGAGGAATTCCATGTGAACTGGAAAGAACTGATGCAGAGCGAAAGCAGAACCAGGAGAACATTATACACAGAGATGGTTACACTGTGGCATAATGGAATGTAACATATTTTTCTACTAGCAGCAATGCAATAATCCAGGACAATCCAGAGGAATTTAAGAGAAAAAATGCTATCCACATCCAGAGAAGGAACTCTGGGAGCAGAAACACAGAAGAAAAACATATGATCAATCATGTGGTTCAATAGGAAAAAGATCACTCTACCACGAATATGAATAACATGGAAATAGGTTTTGAACAATGATATATATATATATATATATATATATATATTCCAGTGGAATTGCTTGTTAGCTCTGGGAGAGGAGGAGGGAAGGTGGGGGTGGAAATCATAAATCTTGTAACCATTGAAAAATATTCTAAATTTTAATTAAAAAAGGGGAAAAAAGATGACTATTTGACCAATAGTAGATATTTCTTATATTGATGCTTGAAACCCTTGGGACACTTTTACAGAGTTTTCTCTATCTTTACAGAATGAATTTAAATTTCATTTTCTGAGAAACCCAGAAACAATTATGGAATCTACCTCCCTAATCCTTCCCACTCACCATTCCACTCTTTCATATGAGAAACGTTGGCTAGTAAAACTTTATTGTTACAGCAGATCAGTCCAACGATGAGGGAGATAATGGCAATATTAATGTTGATAATAATGCATTAATCCTATTGCTATGATATGATATCAATATATTAATAGTCATCAAAGTTTCAGGTCCCACAGGTCAGTCCAATGATAACACACTTAAGAGGTGGCACAGAGTACTTTAAAATATGGAAAGCACTTTTCCTACTGATATAAAAATCACCAGTCTTCATCAATTCCTCATAATAGTTCTGTAAAGTAGGTACTACAGGTGTGACTATTCCTATTTTATAAAGAAACTGAGATGCAGAGACTTGTTCATGGTCACATAGTTAGACTATCTATGTCAGAAGTGAGAACTGAACTTAGTCAGTTATTCAGTAAATATTTATTAAAAACCAAGTGCCAGGCACCATGCTAAGTGCTGGAGATACAAAAAGAAGTAAAAGATGATTGTTTTGTCCCTGTGGAGCTCATAACCTATTGGGAGATAAAACATACAAAAAATATGTAAAAGTAAGCTACACACAGAATGATTAAGAAATACTTTTTAAAAGGAAAGTTAGCATTAAGAAGCTTTATGAAAGACTTCCTACAGAAAATTAGATTTTTGTTGGGACTTAAAGGAAGCCAGAGAAGATAATAGTCAGAGATGAGGAGGAAAGGTACTCTAGTCATAGGGGATAAGCAGAGAAAATACTGGAAAGCAAGAGATTGAGTATATAGTTCCTTAAATAGCAGGAAGGCCAGTATTATTGGATTAAAGAGTATGTGTCAGGGAAAGAAGTATAAGAAAACTGTAAAAGTAAGGGAGGAAGTTAGTTTATAAAGAGCTTCAAATGCTAAACAGAGCATTTTGTATTGATCCTGGAGGTAATAGAGAGCCCCTGGAGTTTATTGAATAGGGGTGTGACATGGTTGCATCTCTCTTTTAGGAAAAATTCACTTTGGTCACCGAACGAGAGTGGAGAATGATTCGAGACAGGCACACTTCCCAGCAGCCTGTTATAAAAGTCCAAGCAATAAGTTATGTAGTGGTAGTATCAGAGGAAAGAAAGGGACATACTAGAGAGATATTGCAAAGGTGAATTGGATGTGGGGGGGTCAAGATATAGTGAGGAGTCATGGATGATACCTAGGGTTTTGAGCCTGAGAGACTAGGAGAATGGTGGTGCCCTCAACAGTAAAAGGGAAGTTGGGATGTGGAGAAGGAATTGGGGAAAAGATATAGAGTTGATCTGGACATGTTTAGTTTAAGATGAATCAATAAGCATTTATCCAAGAGCAACTATATACCATAGAGATGCTAATTAAAACCTTGGGAACTGACAAGCTCTCCCAAACATCTCTGTGTTCAAGCCAGCACACTCTCTCCTGTAATAGGAGATCTCTCTCCAAGGACCATAAGGATCCACCATCTGGGTTCAAAGACTAGATCCAAACCAATGACATTCTATCATTAGGTTCATCTTGGACTTTGTTATAGGTCATGTCAATGGTGAAAGAAGTCACATATATATAAATATATATATATATACATATATTTTTTTAAAAAAACATAGAATATCCAAAGTTCATCAAACTATAAAACTTTCTCTTCCCTAAATAAATAACTCCTCTGTGTTTTTTTTCCAAATGCCTTAATTGCAAGCTTTATATCTTAAAAAGTAAGTGAATTGGTGGCTAGCTCACAAAGCAGATTTTGGTAAGGAAAAGGCTAAAGATTTCTGAGTTGATGATTTGATCTAACATTTTGGTTCAATAATAGACAAAAGAACCAGGGACCTTTATAGAGAGTTTAGAGAACCTTCATTGCCAAAGCACAAAGAAACAATAAAGTATTTTTGTAAAACTGGGTGGGAAACAAAGTTTTTCAATGTTAAGTTTTCAAAGTGAATCTTAAAATGTTACATTAAACATAGTCCATGGATACACTATATGAGTTAAATGGGTCTATATTTCAAAGCATTCCTAATTTAACTGTGTCTAGATAAATAATGGTCCTATATTTCAAAATAAGCCAGACAAAACTGATTGATTTATTGATTGATTCACTCATTCATTCAGCAAATATTTATTGAGTTCCTCCTATGTAAAGAACTACACACAGCACAAATTCCTATGCACATGTGGTCAGAATATGTTCTGTTTTAGCTAGCATGGAGGAGTGGCAAAATATTCCATTTAGAATCAGAGGACTGATTATGTTTGTATCCTCTCCCACTCGTCCATTCTTCACCACCACCACCAAGTACCTATGTAACTTTGGACAAATTCCTTAACCTTTCTGAGCCTCTGATTCTTTATATATTAAATGAGGTGGTTGGACATGAAGAACTTCTTAAGTCCCTTGCAGCTTTCAACTTACGATACAAATTAATACATAACAAAAGATAACCAACCCTTAAAGGATTTTGAGTCATAATATATAATGGAAATTGTTCTATTATATATTTATATCTGTACAAATATATGTGTATATATATGTATGTATATATATATATATTCTAGAAACAATTTCGTACAATTCATTGCTGACTTGTAAAACATGCCTAGGAGTCTGCAGGAGGAAGATAGTTTTGATAACTTAAGATAGAGACAGAGAAGGTAGAAGAGACAAGAGAGATCTTGTACAGCGACAAGCTCCTTGCACCTAATTCCTTAATAGAGTTTTATTTAAAGATAGAAAAATGTAGGCAAGCAGCCCAAGAGAAAAAAGAAAAAAAATGGTTATTTGGAATATGGGGCTAGTAATTTCTATAACCCAACAAGCATTAGCACCAGCCCAGATGCAATTGTCTGATGCAAAGCTGCATAGATCCAAAATAAATGAAACTGTAGCCAAATTTCAAGAAAAAATTTAAAAATGACATGCAGCACTAACACTATACTTATAACAAGCCATTAATGCCTTCTTGAGTGAAGCCTGGTTATCAACTATAAAATATCCAGGGGTGTCTCTCGCTGTCTTGGATAACTTTGCAGTGGTTCTGGGACACAAATGATGTGATCCATATCCTTAAAAAGCTTGCAAATGAGATGAGAAAATAGGATATTTTTACTCCCTTGACCAGATATAAATATTAAAAGTATGTGAGTATGAGACAATGCTGAAATCCCATGCTGCATCCAGGTCTCAATGGGCCGGTTTGGGGATCTATATCTACTCTAATTAAGGTTCAGATGCTCCATTGCCTCTAAATTTCTTCTGCAGAATCAGTGCCTGTATAAATAACATATCAAGTTATAGTGGTTAAAAAAAAGATAATTTATTGAAATTGATTGCAGAATAAGACTAGGAAACTACACGAATAGCAAATTCTTCTAATAACCATGGCCCAAACCAAACCACTTCCCAGCTTGGTCCTATACATACCACCATCACCCTTAAAGGATTAAAGATTGCAAGATTAGCGCAATCCTAGGCTTCACACGACTTCTATCACTTCTTTATTCAGTCTTAGAAATAAGAGATGGTAGGTTAGTGATTTCCTGCTCAGGTGGCCACAATCAGCACTGCTCATTGAAGTCCATCTGGGCCACCATTGCTGCTTGCCATAGAAAAGGTGAATCTTTTGGAATTTACTCCCCACAGCCATGGCTAATCTTCATTCCAGAGGCTAAAACTGTGGCATCCAGGTGGACACTTCCTAACTGTGTGATCCTGGGCAAATCACTTAACCCCAATTGCCCAACTCTTACTGCTTTCCTGCCTTGTTGATCCAAAGACAGAAGGTAAAGGGTTTTTGTTTGTTTGTTTTTGAAGAGGCTACAACTAAAAATAATAATAATAATTTTTAAAAAGAGACTACAACTCCTGCATTCCTAGAGTGAAGTCTATTCAAAACTGGTAATGTGGATCTACACTGAGTTTAAAATCTTGTATTACTGTAGGAGAAGTAGAAGAGAGAAAGGAAGGAGAAGGGGAAAAGGCAGAGAGAAAGAAAACAAAATCTCGGGGTGAGGCAGGAAAATTTCCTTTTGGCTTTTCCTTCCCTTGCTTCTCCTTTCAGTCTAGTTTCTGGATTTTCTCTGGATTCTTTTTTTTTTTTAATTACATGTAAAAATAATTCTGACAATTTTTTTCTGACATTTTGTGATTCACATTCTCTCCTTCCTTTTATCCTCCCACTTCCCAAGGCAGTAAATTGTCCGATATAGGTTATATCAGTGCTCTCATGTATGCAAGTAAAAATGTATGATGGAAATACAGTGAAGGATTCTCTGAGTTCTTTTAAAAAACTTAAAATCAGAGACAATCCTATAATATATGCCATGCAGAATTCTTTGGGGCGGGCCAAGTATCTCTGGTCCCACAGCCATAGAAAGACAATGGAATACAACCAAATGGTGGACCTGGAATCAGGAATCCTTGGGTTCAAATCTTGCTTCAGACCCTCACTGTGATTGCTAACAAGCTGCTTTACCCCACTAGACCCTAGCTATAAATTGAGGGAACTGGATTCTAGAACTGCCTCCTCAATATCAATGATCCTTATGAGATTGAAGCCAACTTCCAGGGGAGCTTTCTTTATTGCATACTGCAGTCAAGTACCAAATTTGTGGTCATTGCAAAAATACTATAGGATTTCCAAGGAGGCAAAGAATAATAAGACCTGGAATGACAGAATAGCTTTTAAGAATGATCTAGGGAGTGATTAGGTGGCTCAGTAGATATCTACCCAGACTGGAGACAGAAGGTCTTGGTTTCAAATCTGACCTAACAATATTTCCTAGCTGTATGACTTTGGGCAAGTCATTTAATCCCAAATAACCAGCTTTCAGCATTCTTCTGCCTTGGAACCAATATTAAGGTTGATTCTAAGATAGAATTTATCTTAAAAAAATTTTTTTTTAATTTTTTGAGAATTATCTAGAAATTTATTTTGGTCTCAAAGATTGAAAAGGATTTGGCTAGAAAGAGGGGAGGGGATGAAACTGGGGTTCTATCAGACAGAGCCTCAACATGAATGAAAGTATGAGTGAAAATGTCATGCTTGACAATTGCAATGAGACTTGAATGACAGAATAAAGAACATGGATTTTTATCATGTAAACAATGGGAAACTGTTAGAGATTCTTGAGTATGGAAGAGACAGTGTTTAAGGAAGAATAATTTAGTAATAACATGGAAAAAAATAAAAATAAATATAATAATTTTAATACATATAATAATACAATAGTTTTATGTTAAATTATTAAATATAAAATAATAATAATACAATATACAAGAAGAATTAAAAATGGAAGACATGAGCATGAATACAGGCCCTGTTACTATTATCTGTTGTACTTTAGATAAATCAATTTTCCGTTTTTCTCCTTTAGTTTCTTCATCTAGAAAATGAAGGGGGTGAGGTCTCTTCCATCTCCAAATTCTATGATTAGAGAGTAAACACTGGGACACTTGAGGAGGCTTAATTTTTTTCTTTTATTTGTGGCAGGAATGGACAGAAAGAGCCATTAGTTGCTGGAATGGGATATCTCCCAAGAAACTGGATGTGCCCTGAGGCCTCTTGCTGGGAGGATACAGCATGCATTTCTTCATTAGTCCATAGGGACTGTAGCTGTTGCCAGATGATTGATCGACTGAGACTTAGGAGGTCTGGGTGATGCTATTTGGACACCTGTGCATGATGTTTTCTGGAGATTTTACAAACCATACCCCATTCTTCCGTTGTCAATTCTCCACCATTTTTTCTATGGACAATAAATGTGGTTGCTGCTTGTTTAGTTCCCACTGACTTTCTACACTTTTCTCTCCCCCTACTCTGTTACTATATACTGACTGTAAGATTGTTCCCAGAATTGAATAGAAGGTGCCTAGTGGCATGTTTGCCATAACTCTTCACCTTTGAAATCCATAGTTCACATGAAGTATTATGAAACTTCAACTATTGATGGAACTGTGAACTGCTAACAATTTTAAAGAGCAATCTGAAATTATGCTCAAAGAGTTATAAAATTGTATATACCTTCTGACACAGCATTAGCATTATCAGGTTTATTTCCTAAAGTGATCAGGGAAAAGAAAAAAAAACATACATGTTCTAAAATATGTAATGGGGATAACTATCATGACCCCCTCTCTCTGTACTACAAATATTATAGCAGCTCTCTTTGTGGGAGCAAAGAACTGGATATGGGGAATGGCTTCACCAATTGGAATCACCAATTAGGGAATGGCTAAACAAGTTGTGGCATATGATTGTGATGGAATACTGTTACTTTGTAAGAAATGATGAGCAGGTTAATTTTGAAAGAACATGGAAAGACCTACATGAAATTATAAAGAGTGAAATGAGCAGAATCAAGAGAATATTCTATATAGCAACAGAAATATTATTTGAAGAATGACTTCTATATATTCACCTCCAGAAAACGAACTTATTAATAGAAATAAGTAAAACATAGTTTCACACACACACATACACACATCTTTTTGTCAATTGCTGCTTTCTTTATTGAGGAGAGAGAGGAGGGAGAGGAGTTAATTGGTACATTAATATTACAAACAAATTAACCTTTAAAATTTTTTTAAATTATTTCTGAGAATAAATGATTTGATTAAAAAATAATAAATGCTTGTTTTGCATGATTGGGCATGTACAACTCAGATCAAATTGCTTACCATTTCACAAGGAGGAGGGAAGGGAGGAAGGGAAATAATTTGAATATTATAATTTTGGAAAACCTATGTTGAAAATTGTTATTACATATAATTGGGAAAATAAAATATTTTTAAAAGTTTAAAAATAAATGCTCAAATCCCTCCTCTTAAAGAATATGAAAATATTTACTGTTTGATTTAGAGTATCAATTTGCTTAGTACACCAAGTACTAGATTCTCTCTGATCTCTGGGAAATCATCTCACCTCATCATTTCCTACTTAGCTGCTTTTGGGGGCTTTATTATCTCCAAAAACTCATGATTCTGAGAAATGAAATTAACCATGAAATTCTCACCTTCTCAGATCATCTTCCTTCCTAAATTCAGGACTAGTGTCATTCCCATGCACCCTTCAGTATGTGCTTGGTACATAGTAGGCATTTAATAAATATTTATTGATTCTGACTAAAGTCAGAGAATATGAGTTTAAATTCCCTTTATTTTACTAATTTGTAAAACATTGAGCAAGTCGTTTAACCTGTAGATCTTAGTTTCCTCATCTTTAAATTAGGGATTAAACTAGGTGATTTGTAAGGTACCATCTAGTAGCAAATCCATGAACCAATGACCTCCCATTTACAATGTTTCTGAATCATTTCATTAGGCTTCACTTAAAGTCATTTTCAATTCTCCTCCTTAAAAATTCATATAGCTAAGGCCCACAGGAAATATATTCCTTGCTCAGAATCATAGTGAGGGTCTGAAAGAATTTTTTTTAGATACTAGGCCTTGGAAAAAGGACTATATTTCACATTCCATGCCATTATACACTTTTTCCATTACTTTATCACTTTTGCAAATATCTTCACACACGCACATATACTTAGATCGCTCTTGTGGTAAATTCCAAGTCAGAAAGGCAAACAATCTCTCTCAAGCGGTTCATATGCACATAAAGCAGTTTGCGGCAGCTCCACTGCCTCTTGGGTGGGTGTAAAAAGTACTTGATGAGCTTTCAGACTGAAAGGCAGGTGAAAACACGCTTGAGCTGCCATCCAAGAGTCGAGTATTTACCTGTCGAAGCCCAACATAGTCAGGCCCACGCATACACCCTGTGACACCAAATGGAATTTTAATGGTTGCATGGACTTCTAGGCCCCCACCCACCCATAGTCCAAAATGGCAACTTCTGTTCTTCTTCCAAATTCAAGACTTTGGGCATATTTATTTATTCCACAGACTTATGATAAGAGTTTTCTTACAAGGAACTTGAGGTAGGGATGACCTCTAGGGATGGATGATCTTCAGACAAACTAGAAAAATGGCCAGGAAGTCCAGTTATGAAGCATTATTTCCAATGATATCAGACCACTGTGGCATGTTCCTTCATCTTAGAAACTACAAAAACTGCCAGTCTGATGGGCTATGAAGTAATCAGCCCAGCTACCTCTTGTTCTCTCAGGCGACAAGAACTCCTTTTTATACAGTCCTCTTTCCATAGCCAGAAGTAC
Source organism: Gracilinanus agilis (assembly GCF_016433145.1). Lineage (NCBI taxonomy): Eukaryota > Metazoa > Chordata > Mammalia > Didelphimorphia > Didelphidae > Gracilinanus > Gracilinanus agilis. The sequence continues at coordinate 619,803,926 of NC_058130.1, forward strand.
AGTGGACTGGACATTTGAGTCTATTATCAGAAAAGCATAAGTTCAAATCCAGCCTCAGAAATGTATTTGTTATATGATTCTGGACAAGTAACTTAACCTCTGCATGCCTCAGTTTCCTCAACTGCAAAGTGTGAATAGTGTCTGGAAGAGTTGTTGTGTGGATCAATCGAATAATCAGTAAAAAGCCCTTAGCACAGGACCTGGCAGATGCCTTTTTAACAGATACTTATTAAATGCTTATTCATGTCCCCTTTCCTCCACTCCAACCTTTCACAAAAGGAAGCCTTCAATACACACTGAGAATCAGGGTATGTTTTAATTAAGTAATTTAAATTAAGTATTTAGTTTCTTTTCTCTTTTCTCTGATATCTAAAATCTAGTGGTTTCCTTAAAATACAGAATGAATTATCACCTATATGGGTGCTATTTGATGTGCCTCTGACCCTTCAAGGTTCAATCTAAGTTCCATTTCTTTTACAAAGTTTCTCCTACCCACTTTCAACATCTCTGCTTAACATCATGTTTTCCTTCTCAAACTTTCTTAGACTAGAATTCTTTTCACTGAAACTCTCCTTTAATTTATTTCTTTTATTTGCTTCTTTATTTAAAAAAATATTTTTTACCTTCCATATTATAGTGAAAAGAGTCCTGAGCTTAAAGTCAGAAGAGTGGGGTCCCATTCCAAGATCTTCCACTTAGTACATGTGTAGCCTTGGAAAAGTCACTTCAGTTTCCTCAAGAGGGTCCCGGCCTGCATTATTGCTAAGGTTCCTTCCAGCTCTAAAGATATATGAACTATTTTGTATGTTGTGAATGTTGTAACCTTTGCCATTTACCAATTAGACTGTGAATTCCTTGAGGACAGAGATCATGTTGTTTATTTCTGCTCTCCTAGAATTTATTGAGCCCAGAGTCTTGGACCTAGGGGACCCAAAGTAAATTTTATTTAATTGAATGCAATGCTCAGATGATTTATTCACTAACCTTTTTGCACTATCTCTGAAACAAGCCATCTACTTTCTGATATGACAGAAAATGCTAAATATATGAGATATATATGTGTGTGTATGTATGTATGGAAAGTGGAAAGGGATCAATCACAATTTAGTTCTCACTTTAAAAGGACATATATATTTGTAAGTTGGGTTGAGGAGACTGAAAAAGTACTGTTCAGTTCCATTGGAGTGTGGGCAGTGGAGAACCAACTCTATTATTTTATAATATTGTCTCTCATTATAATTTCTTAACTTCATATGTGGAGCGGCCATTCTTTCCAACTGAAAGATCCCAAAGGTATCAGCTGCCTCTCAGCCAGTCTGAAGCTTAGCTGTTCCTCAGAAATCTAACCAGAGAAGGTAATGAAACCAAAGAAAGCTGAAGTGGCTCCACTGACCATTGGCCACATAGGCATGAAAATGATGCCACCAAAGCTTCTCCCAGGAGATTAGGACTTTGCCAATATGCATTTGCATTTTAAATGGCAAAGTATTTGAGTGAGAGTATGCATATTTCTGCATAATCAAGGAGAAACTGAAAGAACCCAAAGATATTTAAATATATTTTTCATATTCATATGCAAGATAGTGTCAATTCTTTGAGCAAGAGATCTAAATGTTCCTTTTTATTGATATAGACATTGCAACACAGAAGAGGGAAGTGATTTGTTCAAGATCTGATTATTTTTTAATTAGAGTTGGGATAAGGATAATTATTCCTGTAGATAGAAGTGTTTCTCACTTCTGACCTTTATATTGTGCTTTAAAGTTTACAAAGCACTCTACACAAATGATCTCATCTGGCATTCAACACAATTCTGAGAAAGATTCTATAGGTTTTGTTATACTTGTTTTACAGAGAAGGAAACTGGGATCCAGAGAGGTTAAGTGCGCCTTCCCATGATAACACAGCTCTAAGTATCATTTGATTCCAGGCTACCTGACTCAGCTCCAGTACAAGATGTTGCCTCTTACGCCACTCTGTTTGATCTTGCCTAGGCACTTAATCATATCCTACCTTTTTCCCTGTTAATCATATTCTAATACCTGTTCGCTGAAAGCTTCTCTGCTACATATGTGCGGGAACCATATGTGGGTGCTAATTAAAAGGAGTCCTCCCCTTCTTCTGACAAGGCTTGGGTTACATTGAAATACAATTGAGAAATAAAATCAAAAAGAAAGCAGAAGAAATAGAAGACTTTAAAAATTGAAGCTGAACAGATTCTTAGACAATAAACTGGCTTTGGGTTCTATTTATTTATTTATTCACTCATTTATTTATTTGTTTGTTTGTTTGTTTATTTGCAGCTGAGACAAAATGGGAAGCACAATGAGTTACAAAGTAATGGCTTCTGAAAATGGAAACAACACAAACTCATCCAGAGAAACTTCCCCATCCCTCCACTCTGGAAAGAAGGAATTGATAAGGATAAGGGAGACCAAGGTGCCCTTGATGTTTTGATTTACTAAAAGACCAGTGAATTGCAGCCACACTTGATTACTTTTTCTTTTCAGGACTCATCTACTGGGAGGACTCATTTTTAGAAATATTTTAAAGAGGCAAAATGCAGATCATCAACAAAAAGTATTTAATGCACACACTATAAAATGACCATGATTGTTTCATCCCAACCAAGGTTCTGAGTGTTCCAAACATGTATAAATGGAGAACAATAAGTCATGGTGAAAGGGTCAAATTAGTTATAGTAGTGTAAATACATTCATCATGCCCAAATCCTAGAGGATAACTTTCTGGATTTTCCTATAGATATAGCAATAAGTGTTAGTAAATATAGTATAAGTATAGTAATAAGGGCTAGATGTGAGAGAGAGAGAGGGTTCCTGAGGTAGAGGGTTGTGTATATGTAATATATGCATGTATATATACAAATATTGTTATATATACACATATAGGTATAGTCTGGACCTATAATTTCATTAGCAAGGGGCATTCTCACAAAACACTTTCTATGCACATCAGCACCTACTCTCCCTCTTATAATCTTATAGAGTTGTCCTAGAGCACTGAAAGTTTAAGAAACTTATCCTGGGTCATTTCATACAAGCAGTAAGTATCACAGGCTTATATCTTCCTGATTCTGAGGTAAACTCTCTATCCTTTCAAAAGAAGTGGCTCAAATAAACACACACACACCACACACACACACACACACACACACACACACACACACACACACACAGAATGATAACTTCTCTTCCCAACTATTTGAGAGTTAGGTGAGAAAGAAGAAAAGAGGAAAACTAGCAAAGTATATTTTATTAGGAGAGAGTTGGGGAGAAGGAAGGAGAAAGACAGAACTGGAGAGAATAGAGACTAATTTTTATTTAGCATTCTTTTATTATTATTAATAATATTAGCTGGCATTTATATAGCACTTTAAGGTTTGAAAATACTTTACAAATACTTCATTTTGTCTTCAAGATAACCTTGTGAGGTAGGTACTATTATTATCATCCTCATTTTACAGATGAGGAAACTGATGCAGAGACGTTATGTCTTGCCCAAAGTCACACAGATAGCAAATATCCAAGGTCATATTTGAATTTAGATCATCCTGACTCCAGGCCTAGTTCTCTATCTATTGCGTCACATAGCTACCAAGATCTTGTAAAAATTGTGTCATTCAACAAATGTTTACAAAAATGCAAATACTATATTTAATGTATAGATATGACTCTAAAATGAAGAAACAGATTCTTGTTTATTTTGTGCAGTGTCTCCTTGTTTTGTAAAAATACCTTATGCAAAGTTAAAAAATAAAACCTCACAAATGCCAATTTTGGTGATTTTGGACATCTGTTCACAAAGTTAATTCTATGTGATAAAACAAAAAAACAAAACAAAACAAAAAACATTCTTTTAACCTGGATGTGATTATAGCTGTTGTAGAAATCGTAGTTTCCAAAACTAACAAACTAAAACCTCTCATTCACATATTTTTCTGTATGACATTTATCCCTGCCACATTCTTCACAAAACCTACTGAGGATTTTTGCTTCTCTCCTCTTATAGAAAATTGTGTCCCAAATCTCCTCACAACAAATAACTTCCTTTCTTTACTAAGAAAATTGAGTGTATCAGCAGCTCCCTCCATTCCAAGTCTCAAGACTTCTCAACATCATCACATTTTCTTTCTTTCTTCTCTCAACATGGATAAAGTAGTATCCCTACAATTCACTTAAGTCTAATCTCCATGTCTTTACCAATTCCTTCCCAAATTCTCTAGAACTTTGTTTCAGTAATAATTCCCCTCCTCTTAGATATTCATTCTCCTCCTCTCCACTGGTTTTTTCTCACTCTTGTTTAGGTTTTTTTTTTTTTAAACTTAAAAAAAGCCTTTCATCTACTCTTTTGTCCACTGAGGTACAGATCCATATTTCTCCTCCCCTCCACTGCCAAACTTTTAGAAAAATTCATCTATAATTAATTATCATTCCCATCCCTCCCCCCCACTTTTTTCACTACAGACTATCTTCTTGACCTTTTAAACCAAGTTTCTGCTTCTACTGCTCCAATGAAACTGCCCTTTCTAATGTTAATGATATTTTCTAATTTCCAAATCTAATGTTTTTTATTTTTTATTGCCTCACTTTACCCCACCTTCCTGCTGCATACTCTTATTACAGTGTTTCCATGTTTGCTTCTTTCTAGTATCTTTTTAATCATCCCTCTATCTTCTTCTCCTTTCCTGAGTCATTAATTCCCCTCCAAATCTGTCTTTGATCTTCCTAATTTTTCTTTCTAGATTTCTTTCCCTTGAATTTCTATTTCAGTCCCATAGCATTAACTACCACCTCTATGCATATGACTGCCAAATCTCTATCTCCATTTTTTCTTAGCTCCACACAACATCTCTAACTATCTACACTACATTTCCACCTGGGTCTCCTACCAGTACTTCAGAGTCAATGTTCCAAGCTGTACATGTTCTTTTCCTTCTCCCATACCTTCTAATTTCACTATTTCTGTCTGTCATGATATTATTCCTCCTATGTCCCATGTCTTTGGGTTTGTCCTCAACTCTTCCTTCTCCATAATTCAATATTCAATAATTCAATCACATATTCAACTAGTTATTAAACTGTATTAATGCCACCTCTGTGGCATTTCGATCAAGAAATACATGTTGGTTCTATTATGTACTAGGCATTGTGGGAAATGCTGGGGATGCAAAGAGGCAAAAGACAGTTGCCACACTTAGGGAACTTACAATCTAGTTGGGGAGACAATGTATAAACAAATATATACAAAGAGTGCTACAAACAGGTATTAGAGGGAAGTCATTAGAATAAAGAGGAGTTGAGAAAAGGTTACTATAAAAGAGAGCATTTTAGCTGGGACTTAAGGGAAGCTAGGAAAGTCAGTCTTATACTTATTCCTTCTCAATATCCACGGCCACAACCTTGGCACAAACTTTCATTACCAACCGCTTATACTACTTATCTTCAGTCTCTGACCTCTCCAACCCATCCTTGATATTACTACCAGAATATCTTTCTTATATATAGATCTTGTCATAACACCTTTGTTTAAAAATCTTCATTGAATTCCTATTAATTACTAGTTAAATTTCAAATCCTATGATTGGGAGTTCAAGGACTTCTATAATCTGTTGCTGTCTTACTTCTTTAATCCTATATTATATTACTTCTCTAAAACAATTCTCTGCCCCAGTCAAATTGGCCTCTCTGATGAATTTAAAACATGTTTTCTTCTTTCCTATTTTTTGTGTCTTGAATCATGCTGCTCCCAATGCCTAGAACGGCCTCTGTCCCCATCTCTGCTTATTAATTCTCTATTTCTTTAAAGTCAACTTGATAGCCACCTCTTCTAAGTAGCTTACTCTGAAGTCTCCATTGGGTAATGACTGGCTCCCTTCGTACCTTACATAACGCTTTTTTTTGGCAGTTCTCTAATGATCTTATGATATAATGTTAACAGTTATATCTATGTGTTTTTGTTACTTGTTTTCAGTCAGGTCCAATTCTCTGACCTCCAAGGGTTTGGGGGGGGCAAAAATACTAAAGTAATATGCCATTTCCTTTTCCAGCTCATTTGACAGTTGTGGAAACTGAAGCAAACAGGGTTAAAGGGACTTGCTAATAAGTTTCTGAGGCCAGATTTGAAATCATGAAGATGAATCTTCCTGATTCCAAACCCAGTGCTCTAACCATTGAGCCTCCTAGAGTTATCTATGCCTGTGTCTTTTTGCCCTGTCAAACTGTGAACTCCCTGGGAAAGATAAGACAGAAGCCATATCTATTATAAAATTTTGTACCTCAGCCCCAACACCTCCCACAATGCTTTGCATAAAATTGATGTTTAATAAATGTTGGCTTAATAAATTCAATAAATTTATATAATGTGTATTATATAATGCATGTATGTACATATGCATATATTTCTTTGCATTGTTAATGGTAGATATCTGGTTAAAATCTTACTTCTTTTGTGTCTGTAAAACAACAAAAAAAGACAGTTTATTCCAGGACTGACCTACATAAAACAAGGGTTCTATAGTCAGATTAGTTCATCTCAAAAACTAAGCTCTTATTTCATAGGATTTTGATGTATTCTTTTGTAATGTTCATGTTTTAAAAAGAATATCATAACCAACTAGTCCCTGAACAGACTTGGCCCATTTTGTACCAATCGGTCAGAAGCAGAAAAGTAGCGATGATGTAGGACTAATTATGAATGTTTTACAAGTTGCTGAATCAGAACTCTGGCATCCTGAGCTCTGTTATTTTGATGTGGAAACGAGGGCTTTTGGTTTATTTTCCACCATATGGCAAAGCAATGACTGTGTGGTGACAACAATCTGGGGGCTTGATGCCTGTTTTGTTTTTTTGCAACGCTGTCATATGGCCAGTAGAATTAGAGAACAAAGGGAGATTAGCCTCAAGTCTTTCAGACTGACACCAAACAGTTAGAGAAAAATGTAACTTAAAATCCACCAAAATACAGAGAAGGAAGGTAACTCTAATGGCTCCTCATCCTCCCAAAAGAACTTGCCGGTACAGAGATCTGTCTTCCATGATCAGATATCCTTACATTATCCACTAAGGAGAAGTGTTCATCTTTTTACTCTGAGTCAAAAGGCAAATGTATCTGGAAAATCCATTCCCTAAATGAATACAATCCAGGTCAGAAATATTGGCATTCCATTGAGTGTGGGTGAAAACTGCCTGCAGAGGGACACAAACCCCAATAGTCACATGACATTTGCACTTGAGAATCTATCCCAGAAAATACAAATACAATCAAGGGGGATAGAACAAGTCATAGTGTTACAATTCCTAAAATAAATTCTAAGTCCAACTCTTCTTGAAAGTGTAAAAATCAGGGCGGCTAGGTGGCTCAATGGATTGAGAGCCAGGACCAGAGACTGGAAGTTCTGGGTTCAAATTTGGCCTTAGGTATTTCCTAGCTGTGTGACCCTGGGCAAGTCACTTAACCCCCATTGCCTAGCCCTCACTGCTCTTCTAACTAGGAACCAATACACAATATTGATTCTATGATGGAAGGTAAGGTTTTTTTTTTTTTTTTAAGTGTAAAGATTGTAGATGAGGTCCCAATTACCTTGTGCATATACATAAACCCAGTCTTGGGACTGGCTTTATAATCCTCCTCCTGGGCAGAATGAAAAATTAGGTAGCCCAGGATCCAAATTCTGAGTATTTGACTAAGGAGCCTATACTAGGAATGCTCACTCAGAACTTCCCACCCAGAGACCCAGCACAAGAGGTCAGCACTTAAGCTCTATCCTTAGTAAAAGAGTCACGAAAGGGGCCCATGAAGGCAGAACATGGAAATTCACAGGAAGTCTGCCTAATCTCTGATATCCAAAGGGAGGCTGTGACTCAACATCGGGGTCACAAAACCACACCCAACGTTCCTTGGATCTCAGCCAAAATCTTTCCCTTCAAAGACCCATGTGTCAATCAGCCCCTCCTAGAGGCACTGACCCTAAGCAGAGAAACACCCTTTAATCCCAATTTATGGCATTTTAAGACAGATAAGGCTATTTTGAATCTTTCCATTTTGATCATTGAAAGCTTCTTTACTGCCCAGGAAATGACTTGAGAGATAGGAAGGTCTCCCCTGCCTCACCTTGGTCTCTGTTTTTTCATTTCAAAATAGATTTCTTCTGTATAATGTGAACATGGACTAGTGACATGAAAAATTGTACAAGCCAGGATGGATAATTGTCCACACCGATTTACTAGACTTTAAAGGGCTTCTAGATTCCGAATTTGCCCTGATGCCCACCTCGGCCTCCCATTGAACCATTCTCCTCCAAAACAAAACAAAACAAAACAAAAAAACAACTTGAATTTGATCTGTCCAATTTCTAGTTTTGTTTTGTTTTTTTACTTTTTATTACTTATTGTTATCTCATGCTAATCTTTATTATTGTTACCTTAGTTTTCTCACATCTTTAATGCTTCAGATAGAAACAGTCCAGGGAACTTTCACTGGCCTATTATTCTTCCGTATTTGATTTTCTAATGATACAGGTAGATAAGATAAATTCTTGTAGTTGAATAAAAGTATTGGCATCTAAGTGTAGGTTCACTGAAGGCATCCTTAGTAGAATTCCAATAAAAAAAATAGGGATGATACCTCATCCTGTTCTCATATGATTTTAATCCCCCAGTTAGGTCTTGATATTTTGAAGTTTTCCTTCCATCAAGCTTGGGGATGGTGAGAATTTGGTGTGGGGACATGTAGTATTACTATTGTTATCATAATCAGTACACTTCCAGGTGTATTACCACAATCGGTATTTTCAACTAAAGCATTCTTACTCTTGCCTATGTTGCACCCTGTAGCCCAGTACTTTGGGCGGTTGACTTATTTTTGGTAAGAGTTCTTAAACTTTTGGGGTTTCATGGACCCTACTGACAATTTGTTTAAAGTCTATAGATCCCTCTTCATTTCTGAATGCATATAAATAATACAGGGGCAATCAATTATATTAAAATACAGTTAACAAAAATATTTTTAAAAACCAAATTTTAGGTTAAGGATCCTAAGATAAAAATCATTGATTTAAGGATACCAAGAAAATCCTTCCAACTTCTGTGCCTAAATTTCTATTTTTCTGCTCAATTAATGTCTGAAATTCCTTTCAGACAATAGAAAAATCTCCCGTTATATGGAGAGAGTTTACAGGGAAGATGTAAGTACTTCTGGGAGTAACATTGACCTAAATTTCATACTAAAATGTGAATGATCTCCTTCAAGCCCAGGTTTTGATGGGTTTTGAGAGTAAGACAACATAGGCTTGAAGAAGAAAGAAAAGAAGCATCTGCCGTGTAGCAAATTGCAAAAGACTCACCAAAAGCCAGGACTAGAGAAATGTGTCATCAATTCAACATTTAGTAATTTGTTAACCCCTTTGTGTCTTAGTTTCCTTACTTATAAAATAGGGACATTTAAAAATATTATTTTTATTACCAATCTCAAAGGGTTGTTGTGAGGAAAGTACTTTATAAGCAGTATGGCAGGCAGCTAGGTGGGGCAGTGGATACAAGGCCTGGAGTCAGGAAGACTCATCTTCCTGAGTCCAAATCTGGCTTCCGATGCATCCTAGCTATGCAACCCAGGGTTTTTATGTGTCTCTGGAATGGGGGCTGACCTTCTATAACTGAAGTTATTTATATGTAGCTAATACCTGTGTCTAAAAGATCATCTGCTTCCATTTGCCCTGTGTCCCCTCCTCTGTCAGACACAGTGTATACTGACCCCAATATAATGATGTCATTTTGGTCCTCTTCAAGTACAAAGGACAAGAACCAATCAACCAACCACTCCAAATTCTGTCTGTGTCTGTTTATCTATCTGTCTCTGTCTCTTTCTGTTTCTCTCTCTGTGTCTCTGTCTCTCTGTCTCTCTGTCTCTGTCTCTCTGTCTCTGTCTCTCTGTCTCTCTCTGTCTCTGTCTCTCTCTCTCTCTCTCTCTGTCTGTCTCTCTCTCAATTTATCATCTATATAGGTGTAAATATAGAGATAAGGATATCTTTCCACCTTCTTGTGTATATCTGAAATTTTACATTACAGCTTTAATTTGCCAAGAAAATTCTGGGATAGGACGTGTGGAAGAAAGAAAACGTGTCTCCATATAATATATATATATATATATATACATATATATGTGTGTGTATATATATACACACACATATATATGTGTGTGTGTATGTATTATAAATAGACATAAATATGTCTATTTATGCGTATGTGATGTTTCCTTGTTGGAATATAAATTCCTTGAGAGAACAGTTTTGTTTTTTATATCCCTAAATGTAGCAAAGAATCTAAAGGAGCCAAACGAATTTTTATTGATGGATCACTATCTGAAAATCAGATAAGCTTGCTCCTAGTTATAGTGTTAAAAAGAAAGTGAGCTATTATTTTTCTACAACAAAGACATTGATGAAAAAAGTCAATGTCCTTTGGAGAGATCTCAGTAGTAATCCACACTGTCAAGGCAGATGGACATCAATCCTTAAATCACTACTATTTGAGTCTACCAGCATTATCACCTAACCTGTGTCTTTCCCTTCTGTTCAAACACATAAGAATGAGAACCATTATCAAATACCTTGCTGGAATCAAGGTATTCTTTGCGCACAGTATTTCTTTGATTAACAGTCTAGTTACTGTTTAAAAAGGAAATAGGATTATTTTGGTATGCTCTATTCTCAATGAACCAGCATTCATTTTAAGTATATACCAATTCCATCCTTTGAATATATAATCCTAGAGTTTCACCAGGAATCAAAGTTGAAGTTCATTGGACTACAGTTTAAAAAAATGTACCTACTTCCATTTTTTTTTTTTAAATTAGAACATTTGCTTACTTTCAGTTCTGAAACAACTTTCTTTCCCCACTTTTTTTTAAAAAAGAGACCAACCTCTTCTCAGCAATCATATCCTTTGATGGTTAAATAGTAATCTAAAATATAATTGAATCATCTTGTGTGAACTTCTAAAAGAAAAAAATTATGATCATGTACCAATTTCGCATTCAATTTGGGTTTCTCTTCCCTGATAATCATTTAATTTAACACAGGATAATCAATCCTGTGTTTCCCAATCCAACCTTTTTTCTCCTTGGTAGAGGAAAAAAAATGTCATCAACTTATCTATCTGAAGCAGGAGTTCAACTTCTTCTTTGTTCCATATTTTGGCCTCAAAATAGCTAATGAAGCCATCTTTGTTTTTTTCAATAGCCTGAACACATTCTGGAAAACAAAGATGGCCTCATCTGCTATTTCAGAGATAAGATGTGAAAAATCTTGTCCCTGATAGCAATCAAAATTTTTGTGTCCCTGGGCAAATCACTGTCCTGGCTACTCTATTCTATATAGGTATTTTGAAGTTCTAAACTTCTCAAGAGTCAGTTTCCTATGTATATATATATATATATATATATATATATATATAAAATTTTTTATATCGTACTACAGTGGTTCTCATATTCTCCTCCTAGTTGGCAAAAACAACTCCCTTCCTTCTTCAGGTAAATATCCCTTAAAATTACTATCTCCAAGTCCCGAAAGGGTGGAGGGTATGTGATGAAAATGAAAAATAGGTTGAGAAGGATAAAATAAAGGAAAACAAGAATAGACACTGGGTTTGAGAAACAATGAGGGAGGGAGGGAAGGAGGGAGGGAGGGAGGAAGGGAGGGAGGGAGAGAGAGAGAGAGATTGAGAGAGAGAGAGAGAGAGAGAGAGAGAGAGAGAGAGAGAGAGAGAGAGAGATTGAGAAATCTTCAAGGTTTGAGGCTTTAGAATTTTTCAAGTATTTTCAAATCACCCAGTGCTGTAGAAACCACTACTTGTGTTTTCCAAGAAGTGCCATACTTGGAGATGGGAAGAACTAAACTGAAATCTCTGATACTATCCATGTGACAAGGAGGAAAGACTCAAAGTTTTTATGTTTTTTAGTTCTAGGAAAAAAAACATCTGTGTGTTTCTTTTCTACTTTCCATCCCCTCCCCCCACTTTATATTTTTTCTATGCTTTATCTAAATTCTAATCAGGGCAGAAGGAGAAAATGCTTCATATTCCCAGAATATTTACATTAATATAATATCACTAGTTAAGGAGATTAACTGATCCCTTGTCCCTAATGGGATTGTAATATCTCTATACAACAACCAAAAAAAAAAAAAAAAAGCAAAACAAAACAAAAGCAAAGAATAAAAAGTACTTAAGAAAGGTAGAATTTGTGTAATTAGTCAAAAGTTGAATTTTTCAGGTAAGAAGACTTGCCCATCATAAAACACAACTTTCTTTATATTCACAGTGCTTATTTCAGTGCTCATCACATAGTAGGTCCTTAATAAATGTTTGGCATATCAAATTTCCAAACAACTACACAGATTTCAAAGAGATAAGACATTCCAAATATGGGGAAGCATTAATTATTCAAATTTCTTTCCTGCTATGCATGTCCTAAGAAGTGAGTATAAAATCTTAGTATTTAGCTCTTTTCTCATTTCTTGTGAGGCCAGTAATCATCCTGAGACCATTTCTCTGATGGTTTTATCCTGTTTATATTTCCATAGTGTAAGCTAGTTTAGATTTTCTTCTATATCAGTGGTTCTCAAACTTTTTTGGCCTAACTCCCCCTTTCCAGAAAAAATATTACTTAGCACCCCTGGAAATTAATTTTTAAAAATTTTAATAGCAATTAATTGGAAAGATAAATGCACATGTGACCATCACTGCTCTCCTGGATCGCTGCAGCACCCACCAGGGGGCGGTGGCACCCACTTTAGGAATCACTGTTCTATATGGTTCTTAATTGTCCCAGAAGAATTTTAGAGCCAGTTAATAGAGATGAAAGTTGGGAGTTGGAAGAATTTCACTTACTTCAACATTTCAAATGGTCTTGGCAAATGGCACTCCCTCTACTGGCACTGATTGCCATCCCTCTTTGCCTTAGGAAGTGTTTTTGAGTTTACCAGCAACCAGTCTCATGGTGATAAGCTTCTCCAAACTTAGCTAGGCCTGTCCTCAGGCAACAAATAGATTGTGTATTGCCTGGCTGGAACTCAGCCTCTTCAGCTTGGGAAAAGCTGCCAGGGTTTGGACTCTGTTGGCATGAAGTCTTTCAGAAGCTAGGATTGAATCCATACCATGTTGAGGCATTAGAGTAGAACCATAGGAAAGGTAACTTTGTTAAACTTCCCATAATCATTTAACTTGTCATATTTTTGAGCCTTTTGGAAAAAGAAGATGGATCTGAAAGCAAAGGCTAAGGTAGTGTGGTATTATTGCTTTTTACCCCTTGGTTGGGAAACTCCCTCAGCCATTGCAAATTATCACTTGCTCTGCAGCTTCTATTTTTAGTGTTGTCTGATACACGGAGAGGTGAAGCAATTGCCCAGAGTCACATCACCAGGTTATGTCAACAGCGAGACTCAGAAGTCAGCTCTCTCCACCATTCCATGCCACCTCTCCAATAGTTACTTTTGAAGCCATTTTAAATATATTTTTCTAGATTAGAAGAGCCACACTCCTAAATAAATAACTAGCCTCAATAACTTCAGTATCTTTCAGTTTGGAATGGGGAACTCTTAAATTTGCAACAAAGGGAATAAGTTTTGGTGACATTAGACAGAGCAGCACCTGGTTATTTCCTTTATCCTACAATCCACAAGCAATTTCCATGGTCTCATTATTAAACTTCCCATTCTATATCTATACCTATAGACGATACCCTGCAAATCAGCCTTTGATTTCCAGGACAAGTTCAGGTCACTGGAAACTAATATATTACTTGATTATCACTTATTTCAAGAAAGGACAGGCAGAGTTTACCTACAAAACCAAATCCAGGAGGCTTGCTGAAGGAGCTCACTCTCAGTTAGTGTCTAATCATTTCAACCAGAGCAGAAATCAGCCTCTTAAGTTAGGCCATTCATACTCATATTTTTGGCCCAATCCCACAGCTGTGGAGTGTGGCCCTTGGGAACTGAACTATAATGGCATGACCGTAAGTGCTTGTTATTAAAATCAGTCTCCCTCTTTTAGGCATTCTACAAAGCAAATAAAATTAAATCTTTTCTCTTTTTACTTTGAATACCTTAAAAAAAACTGTTGAAGAAAAAAGAAAACACACCTTGATCTGCTTTGCAAATAGGCACAAGATGCCAATGAGCTGCACGGGATGATACTTGAGTCATCCAGGGCTGTCAGTTTTTTTAATTGACTTTGGCAGAAAGGTGCATTTCAGCAATGAAGAATCAGCATGTCATCTGAGACATGTGATCTCCTCTTAGCGTCACTACTAGTGCCAACTAGTAGTAAATTCGGCGCCTAAACTATTAGCAGTGATGAATCCATTAGAGCTGTCAGGCGCCAAACCCATATTACTGAGCATTAACTCTGAAGGGTCAGAAACTCCATTGGTCAATGAGAGCAAGATTTAAAATGCAACAAAAGGTGCTACATCTCTCTGGGCATTTAGAAAACCCACTGGTTAGAAATCAAATAGGGAAAAGTATACACAATGCTTCAGGATGGAGAATTTGCTCTAAAATTAGAAATATGTGTGGCTTGGCATGAAACCTTGAAATACTGTAAAAAACAGGACACTACAAAGAAATCATAAAACATACAATACAATGTAATTGCACATTCTATCCTTGCCTGAAACATTTTCTCTGAACAGCCCATATCATTCAATAGAAGATGCTGGAATCCCACCTACGTCTCTCCCTTTTGTTGGCTGCTGCCCAATCTACTCTGGAATTTAGCTTGTTGAAATTGCCATGCAAATGAGTCCAGGATTTTGAGCAGAGATTAATATATTTCCAAACAAATCCCCTCAACAAAAGCATATAGGTGCTGGGTTTGCACCTTAAAGAGATCATAGATAAAAAGACTTGTACAAAAAATATTTATAGCTGCACTTTTTGTGGTGGCAAAAAACTGGAAAATGAGGGTATGCCCTTCAATTGGGGAATGGTTGATCAAATTGTGGTATATGCTGGTGACGGAATACTATTGTGCTCAAAAGAATAATAAACTGGAGGAATTCCATGTGAACTGGAATGACCTCCAGGAACTGGTGCAGAGTGAAAGGAGCAGAGCAAGAAGAACATTGTACACAGAGACTGATACACTGTGGTAAAATCAAATTTAATGGACTTCTATGCTAGTAGCAATGCAATGACCCAGGACAAATCTTAGGGATTTATGGAAAAGAATGCTATCCACATTCAGAGGAAGAATACAGGAGTGGAAACACAGAAGAAAAACAACTGCTTGAACAGATGGGTTGATGCAGACATGATTGGGGGTGTAGACTTGAAACAACCACACAAATGCAACTATCAATAATATGTAAATAAGTCTTGATTGATGACACATGTTAAAACAAGTGGAAATATGCGTTGGATATGGGGAGGGGTGAGGGGGGGTGAAGGGGAAAGTAAAAACATGAATCATGTAACCATGGAAAATTTTTCTAAAAATACAAAATATTTAAATCTAAAAACAAGAAAAGCATATAGGGAGAAAATGTCTGTCCTGTAAAAATGTCCCTCAAGGAGGGATGTGCTGGGGAGAGAGGCAGTAGGTGCTAAAGCAGCCTTTATAGATGATCACAAATAGTGACTTGGCTAATGGCTCTAATTTCCTTTTTGTTCTTGCACACATGTGGTGTCCTCCAAATCTAGCTGTCGTTTGCACTCAGACATAAGTATCACATGCCCAAGAGTCTCTTATAAGGTACAGATGACAATACTTTTGAATGATCTACCCAGTTTATGCTGCATAGAATGTACTGTGGTTGATGGTGTGATTGCTTTATGTGATATTGAAGTCACCAACTGTCAGCCACTCCTTCTCTGGCTCCTTTTGTCCCATCCCCCTTGCACAAATCCCATCCTTGCATTTACTATTTCTAGGATTAGACCAATGCATGGATGTGGTAAAGGATTGCTCTTGGTCTGCAGCTGCATCAGCAAATTGCTACCTGCCAAGGTTTGCAACTCAGCCTCAGATACTCTAAAATCTGCCCAAAGCCTTGGCACAAAAGCAGCAACCCCAATCCAACTTTCTATATCAAAAAGGAAGAGCACAAGGAATACCCAGCCTTCCCCCTCTTAGTGGGTGGGTGCAGGATAATTGGTGAATACAGAATTTTTCATTTCATCCTAATTTCTCATTCCTATCTCACTTTCTACTTAAACTACATAGAGTATTAAATGATAGTAATATAAATAATATGTCATATATTATATTAAAAAGATAAAGATAAAGAATATAAAGAACTTATAAAATGGAGCAGCTAGGTAGCACAATGAATAGAGCACCAGGCATGAAGTCAGAAAGCTTTGGATTCAAATCTGGCCTCAGACACTTCCTAGACACATATTTCAAATTATTAACCAAGTCTTGAGATATGAGTAAGAAGAAAAAGACATCCAACACTATGAAGAAATATTATGTGTCAAGAGATGACCAAGATGTAGCCCAGAAGAAGAGCATAATTACAGTAAACACTAGAATTAAGATATTGCTATTTTTTTATTATAGGAGTGCATGAAAAGAATGCCACAAATAGGGTAAGGAAACAGTCATCTTACAAACCTTAGTCTTATCTGAAACTGTCAAAGGGGAATTTAAAATACACACAATGTTGTAGAAATCCATTAAATTCAATGTGAAAGAAAACATCCAAGGACAGAGAAAGAAGACTGAAGGGCTTAATAAAGAAGGTAGAATGAGGAAGGGAATAATCATAAGCAAAACAAACTTCAGCTTCGGAGGAAAAATTATAAAGAAAATAGTATAAGAAAACATGATTTGAGGGGCAGCTGGGTAGCTCAGTGGAGTGAGAGTCAGGCCTAGAGACAGGAGGTCTTAGGTTCAAACCCGGCCTCAGCCACTTCCCAGCTGTGTGACCCTGGGCAAGTCACTTGACCCCCATTGTCCACCCTTACCACTCTTCCACCTATGAGACAATACACCGAAAGTACAAGGGTTTAAAAAAAAAAAAAAAAGAAAAGAAAACATGATTTGCATCTGGACAGGGGGGAAGAGGAGAAAGTAGTAGAAACGAATAATTTCAATTATAAAACAGTTGATTAATTTCCTTCACTTTCACTTTCATCTTATTGCTAAGAGAAGTATGGGGAACAAAGAAATGAAAAATGACATAATATAATGGAGAAAAATACACAATTAACAGCAAAAATTGTGAAAGTGAATGAGTTGAACTCTCCCATAAAATGAAAGAAGCTATCACAATGGATTATAGACTTCAATGTGTTGTTTATAAGAAACATTTGGAATAATTCACACAGGATTAAAATAAGGATCTGGAATAGAATCTTATATGACTCATGGAAACTTAGGAAAGCAAGAATCACCATCATGATCTCAGACAAGGAAACAGCAAAAACAAATATAGTTAAATGAGATATGAGGAAATATTATGCTTAAAGGCATAAAAGATAATGAAATGATATAACTTCTTAATAAGTATGGGCTTAAAGGATTATATAAATATTTAAAGGAAAAGTTAGTTTAATTATATGAAGAAAGAAAATAAAATTATGATAACATACTCACTTTCAGACATAAATAAATCTAACAGAGTTAAATAAAAAGGAACAATTTTAGTAAGTTATTTGATAGACCTCTATTGATTTCCAAATGAGAATAGAAAGGAGCAGTTATTTATTCTTAGCTATGCACAGACCTTTAAAAACTGGCTGTGCATTCAGACATACAAAACTTCAGAACTGCCACAAAACAAATATTATGTAATCCTTTCTTTCTTTAGAACAATGAAAATTCTTATTAAAGTGTCTTTGAAAAGAGATTCAAATTTAATTAGATATAAAATAAATTAATCCTTAATAATTGATTAACCATGGCCTCAGACACTTTCAAGCTGTGTGACCCTGGGCAAGTAACTTGATCCCCATTGCCTACCCTTACCACTCTTCTGCCTTGGAGCCAATACACAGTACTGACTCCAAGACAGAAGGCAAGGGTATTAAAAAAAAAAAAAAAAAGAACTGATGAACCAAAGAACAAGTCATAGAAATAATTATTTTATCAAATTTCATCAATTTTTAAAATTCAAATCTAGCCTCAGATACCCACTGTGGGGCTTTGGATAAAGTCACATAACTTCTTTTAGTCTGTTTCCTCAACCACAAAATAGGAATAACAATAGCAACTATTTCACAAAGTTGTTGTGAGGATCTAATAAAATAATAATTATAAAGTGGTTAGGATATTTCCTCCCAAATAGTAAGGGTTATATAAATGTTTAATCCCTTCCCTTCCCCCTGAGAGAACATGAATTTGTTTTCTCTTCATCTTTAGTTTTGTGTTGATATAAATAAGTCTTTGGGGGGGGATTTTGCTTGTATTATCTAAAGGAAAGAGAAAATAAAGTAGAAATGTTGAGGATGTTCTAAGTTTTTGCAAATGAAGATGAGGATAATAGGAATTGTGAAGCCTGAAGAGATTTTTTTAAACACACCTAATGCTTTTTTTTCAACATTTAAACTCCATATTCTGTTACTTATCCAAGAAAAAAAATTGTCCCAGAGTCAGGTAAGTGCTAGTCTCAAATGTACTATTAATTAGCTGATAAATGATCTTAAACAACTCATTAAACCATTTTGGCCTTAATTTTTTCTTCAGTGAAAAACAAAACAAAACAATAAAAACAAGTTATTAAACTAGATTAATATGATTAGCAAACCATTTAGGGATTTGAAATGATGGTTAAAGGGGTCATACTAAAAATTATTTAATCAATAAATATTTATTAAGCACCTGCTATGTGCCAGGCATTGTTCTAACTGCTAGCAATCCAAAAGATAGACCCTTTCCTCAATACTACATTCTAATGTGGGAGACAACATACAAATAAATGTATGCAAAGTAAGCTATATACAAGATAAATAAGGAATAATTTACAGAATGAAGGCACTAGAATTAAGAGGGGTTGGAGAAGGGGACTTCCAGTAAAAGATGAGATTTTAGTTAGGACATAAAGGAAGTCAGGGATATCAGTAGTTAGAGGTAAAGAATATTATAGGCATGGGGGAACGTAAGAAAATATGCCTAGGGGCAGCTAGGTGATTCAGTGGATAGAAAGCCAGGCCTAGAGATGGTATGTTCTGGGTTCAAATCTGGCCTCAGTTGTGTGATCCTAGGCAATTCACTTAATCCCGACTGCCTTATCTTTATAATTCTTCTATCTTGGAACAGATATTTAGTATCAGTTCTAAGATAAGGTGACGGTTTAGAAAAAGAAAGGACATACCCAGAGCCAAGAGATGGAATGTTTTCTTTGCAGAATAGCCAAGAGGTGACCAGTTCACTGGATTAAAGAGTACATAGTGGGAAGTATAAAAGTATAAGAAGACTGAAAAGGTAGGAGTCATTATGAAGAGCTATAAATGCCAAAGCTTTCTGTGTTTGATCCTAGAAGCAATATGGAGTCACTGGAATTTACTGAGCTTGGGATGACATGATTGGACTTGTGCCTTAGGAAATTCACTTTAGTAGATGAATGGAAGATGTATTGAAATGTGGAGGGACTTGAGGCAGGCAGACATACCAAGAAGCTGTTAAAATAGACATATAGGCATGAGGTGATAAACTTCTGTCCTAGAGCGGTAACCATGTCAGAGGAGAAAAGGGGGTATATAGGAAAGATGCTGTAAAGCTGAAATTGATAGACTTTGGCAATAATATTAGATATGAGTGATAAGAGAAAGAGTGAAGAGTCCAGGATGACCCCTGAGGTTGTGAGCCTGAGGAACTGGAAAGACAGTGTTACTCTCTACTGTAATAGGGAAGGGATGAGTGTATGTGGTGTGTGTATGTGGTGTGTGTGTGTGTGTGTGTGTGTGTGTGTGTGTGTGTGTGTGTGTGTGTGTGTGTNATGTGGTGTGTGTGTGTGTGTGTGTGTGTGTGTGTGTGTGTGTGTGTGTGTGTGTGTTGGGGGAACAGAAGGAATTAGCGGGGGAAACAATGAATTCTGCTTTAAACATATTGAGTTTAAGATGTCTACAAGGTGCTCCATTTGAGATGTCTGAAAAGTAGTTGGAAGATGTAAGATTAGAGAATTTGGTGAAGGATATGTAAACTTAAGAATCTTCAGCATAGAGATGGTAATTAAATCCCTGAGAGCAGATGAGAACACCAACTGAAGTGATATAGAGGGAGATAAGGACTCCGGACTAAACTCTGAAGGATACCTGTGATTAGAGGGCATGATCTAGAAGAGAATCCAGTAAACAGACAAGGAGTGTTTAGATAGGTACGATGAAAATCGTGATAGTGGAATCCCAAAAATCTAAAGAGAAGAGAGGACCAATGAGGAGAGAGTGTGCAGTAGTAATACTATCAAAGGTTACAGAGGAGGCAAGAAAAATGAAGATCAAGAAAAAGTCACTAAATTTGGTAACTAAGACATTATTAGTAACTTTAGAGAGAGCATTTAATGGTGCTTTAAGCAGTATATAATTGAAAAGAATATTATGAGTAGTATATGAAATTATTTTAGTTGAAAAAGAATTCAGGTAACGAAAAACACTGGGAAACACTGGACAAGGTGATTTCTAGTGTTACCTTTAGTTCTTGGATCCTTTATCTCTCTTTTAAACTTCTCAGACCTTTTAAGAATTCTCTTTACTAAAAATGAGAGAGAATAAAAAATATTTTCAACTTTGTGAGCAAATATTTACAAATACAATTTAACCACAACTCAGAGCAAACTCCATGTGGCAAATTCCAAATGTAGCCTGAGAAACAGACTTTTTCTTTTTTAGCCTGAAAAATGGTGACCCTAAAGCAAAGGCATACTGGCACCATCCAGAAAAACTAAGCAAGAATATGCTTGGACAAAGGGACAGTTCCAAAGGCCAGATGGCTAAATACATAAAGCAGATCAAAGAGACAGTTTTAAATATCTAAACATAGTAAAAGGGCAAAACCTATTGTATAAACCACCCTCTCTCAGTTCTCTATATATAAAACATCCCTCAGGCAATATCCACAGGGACAATCAATTCCCAAATCATTTTAGTTCTCTAATTATGCCTCCAATAAACATCTCCCAAGTGCTATGACATCAATTGAACTACAGAATGATTTGCTTTAAATATTAAAGTGACGATATAAGTGGGCACTTCTAGCAAAGGGCTCGTGGGAGTCATCCACAGAAAGTTATTAAATTAGCAACTTTAAAAAAAGGGAAAAATAGCGTGTTTCTAAACATGTGTTCTACAGGGCTCCAGAACATTCCACTACAAACTTTACAATAGCAATGACCTAAATACTAGAGTCAGGGAATGAGCAGACCCTCCCAGGGGGCAACCGGACATTGCATTTGGGAAATGTCAAATGACCCTTCATTTCTTTGGTGCATGTTTGTTTTCCTAATTCCCAAAGGAAGGTCATGGCAGTGCCTGGAACAGAATACATGTTTCCTGCCCTGACGCCATGCTTTAGCCCATGTGCTTATTCTGGGAAACTAAAAAGGGCCCAGAAGCTTAACTGATCAGTTAAATTTTCACTGCAGTCAAGGCTAGACAACCTCCATTAAGAATAGCAAATTCCCATGGCACTAGGCCAGTTGAATTCAATTCAGCCAAGCCTACAACATGCAAGGTATTCTGCTAGGTATTAGAAATAATTAAGATGAAAAATGTCCCAGTCCCAGCCTTTATGAAGCTTACATTCCTCTACCATGTTGGTGAACCTGTGGCATGTGTGCTGGAGCGTGCCATAGGGAGCTGCTCCCTTCCACCTCTCCACACACCTGAGGACATTCCTCCCATCACCTGCCCCTCTGCCAAGCAGCCCAATGGGAACGCTTTCTCCCTCCTCTGTCTGGGGTAAGGTGAGGGGCTCACATGCAGTATGAGGGTTGCCCTTTGGGCACTCTGCCTCTACAAGGTTCACCATCACTGTCCTAAGAATTATAATATCCCAGTAACAGAGTTATATATGTAATATATAGTATACATGATATATGTGATAATACAGTATTTATATCTATAATATGAAATAGATATAGAATATGATACAGATTATGATATTATAACTATATTTATCTCTCTATATCTGCATTACATATAGTCTCTATGTATTTTATTCAGTATAATATATAATGTACCCAGAACTTTATAGATATTCACATATGTAATAAACATACTATATATCACATATATACGTAATAAACCCAGAATTTTGTAGAGATACATACTATACATCTATATCATGCATATATATAACATAGCCAGTATTTTTATATTATATATCATATATAATTTTGTATTATATTATATTTAATTTTATATTATATATTATAAACAAGAAATATGGTATAATATATACCATACACAGTATCCATTTATTCATATGACCCATATTTTATAGGAGTATATGTATAAATTTACATATACATATATATTTGATATATATATATACACACATATAATACACCCAATATTTTAAATATACATATAAATATATATAGGTATGTGTTAATGCATATATATGTATAAATATATACTTATATATTTTCATTGAGTTATATATAGATAAATATATTTGTTGATATATACATATACCTATATGGGTATGCATATTTATGAAATTACTGAGTGGATAAGTAAACATATATTTTATAGCTATAAAAATACTGGGTGTATTATATATAAATGCATATTATCTTGTTTTATTAATATATTTATAGCTATAAAAATATTGATTTATTACATATAATACTAGGCAAAATACATATATATATAATATTATAGAAATATATATGAAGATACCGGTGACATCTTCCAAGCTTGGAAAGTATTGCATATTCATCTCATTCTATTGAAATCCTTCTTTAGTTCAAGGGCAACTTCCTTTATGAAGTTCCAGAAAATATTCCTTCTCCCCTTAAATGTTCCTAGAGTACTTTGAACTTCTTTAGCCCACTATCACACTATGCTGTCATCAAATAAATGTAAATCTTCCTCTAGAATAAAGGAGAAGAATAATTTGAATCCACATGAACTTCTGGGAGTTTTTTACTCATCTCCTCGGATAAGGAAGTATCAAGTAGTTTGGGCCTGGGACAAGACTAAAAGAAAAAAAACAACAGAAATGGAGGCTTGAACCTTTAAATTTCTCTTATCCAAACACTGCTAATTGAAATCCAATATGTATATACATATACATATATGTATATATATATACTCATATATGTATGTATATATAATTCATATATTAGATATATGTATTATTACATGATATAAAACCTATACATATGGTGTATAAATAAGTATATGAATGACACAAAGGAAGGAAGAAAAAAAATCCAGAAAAAAAGGTAGAAGTTGTTTGGGGGGAAACCAATGGCTTTTGGTTCTGTTTTTAGTGGCATATGTGCATCCCAAAAGCAGCTTTGTACAGCTCCATTTCCCTCTATGCTGACTGTGGTAATCTTGCCAATTGGACAGTCCACAGTATTTTGGTTTAGAAGGGGATCTTGGTCATCCTATGGTCCAATCTGTACTTAAAAAAAAAGCCTTTTTACAACTTATCTGATAAACAACTATCTACTCTTTGCTTAAAGAACTAGAGTGAGGAGAATACTGCCATCTTCAGAGGTAGTCTCATTTGTGTTAGATTTTTTTTTTTCTTATATCATTTTGTTCCCTTAAAGCTTTTGATCATGGCTTTTTGTTCTGGCCTCTGGGACCAAGCAGGCATCCACATAATCATCTGTCAGATACTTGAAAACAACTGTTATCTTCTCTAAATCTTAAAAAAACACAACAACAACTTTACCTTCCATCTTAGAATCAATGTTGGTTCTAAGGCAGAAGAGTGCTAAGAGTAAGGCAATGGGGGTTAAGTGACTTGCCCAGTATCATAGCACTAGAAAGTGTTTGAGGTCACATTTGAACCCAGCACCTCCTGTCTCTAGGCCTGGATTTCAATCCTGCCTAGCTCTAAGTCTTCTCTCCAGGAAAAACAAGCCAAGTTCATTCAATTCGTGCCCATAAGGCACGATCTTGAGGTCCTTCACCATGAAATTGATTCCATGCTTCCAAAAGCAGGTATTTAAATTAAATTTTGAAGGAAACTAAGGATTTAAAAGGCAGAAGTGAGGATATATGACATTCCTGGCATGAGAGACAGCTCACACAAAAGCACAGAGATTGAAAAGCAAACAAGAAATGCAGCAGGAGAGACAGTTTAACTGAAACAGAATGAAGGAAACGAATAATGTGTCATAAAGTTAGAAAGGTAGGCTGGAATTAGGCAAGAAAAAGTTTGGATTTCATCCTTTGGGAATAGGGACTCATAGGAGTTTAAGGAGTAGGGGAATAACAAGATCAGAACTGTACTTTATGAAAATCTCTTTGGCAATTGTGTAGAGTACAAATTGGAGAGGCTAATGACTCAAAGCAAAGAAAAAAAAAACAAATGAGGCTACATATATAATACATAGAGAGATTATATAAACTAGATTAGAGGCAATAAAAGTCTGAATTGTCAGTGGCTGTGTGAATCGAGAGAAAGAGGCAAATGTGAAGTATAGCCAATAAACCTTAGTGACTGATTTTCTGATAAACTAATTTTATTTTTGTATCTTCACGTTCATCACCTCTCCAGCAGAAGGATAATATGCTCTATTCTAGGATTTCCAAAAATGTTGTTGGTTCTTGTTTTGATTGCAATTCTCAAGTCTTTTATTTATTTATTTATTTATTTATTTTGAAGCCCTTACCTTCTGTCTTAGAATCACTACTTTCAATTGGTTTCAAGGGGGAATGCGTTAAAGGCTAGGCAATGGGGGTTAAGTGACTTGCCCAGGGTCACACAGCTAGGAAGTATCTGCAGTCAAATTTGAACCCAGGACCTCTCATCTCTAGGCCTGACTCTCAATCCACTGAGCTACCCAGTTGCCCCCAATCAACTAACATTAATATCTCCTGCCCCCACAAAAAAAAATGTTTTCTCTTTATTATTTATTTTTGTTTACATTCTCTCCTCAAACAGAAGCTATTGAGGACAGGGACTATTTTATTTTTGTCTTCAAATCATAAATGCCTGGAACATCTTGAATACTTAATAAATACCTGTTAATAGATGGATTGAATTTTAAAGGAGACCTGGATGTATTTTTAGGTAGCTAGGAAAGAACCAGTGAATGGAGAAAAAATGAAGATTCTTGAAAAAGTGAGTATTTATGAAGGCAATATGCCTAAAGAGATGAGAGGGGGTGGGACTGAAAGTTCACATAGAGGGATTGTCCTGAGCAAGGAAAATTCATCACTTGTAGAGATAGTGGAAAAAAGCAAAAAAGAATGGAGGAGGATTTTGAGAGTTTTTAAGATGTAGTGGAGGTAATAGAGAGTTCACAGTGAATAACTTCTATTTTCTAAGGAAAACCATGAGGCAAAGTTATCCGCTGAGTGTCTAAGAGAAAGAGATAATGTAGGAGACTTGAGGAGAGAGGAGGTTTCGACTTGCCAATAGCTACATGAATTTAGTTGTCCTTGAATTAGCATGTTGTAGACTTCAAGGAACAACTCAACAGATCAAAGCCAGTTCTGCACCTAATGACAAAGCTGTCAACCAAGAGACCTTTTATTTGTGTCTGACCAGCAGTAACAGAAGTAGTGGCACAGGAATTAAATTAGGGACCACCCAACAAATTTTTGCAAAGTAATTTCCCTTTTTTTCATGGGTCACAGCCTTGAAGTTTCTCTTAAAAACAAGTTAACTCCCACAAGTACATTAAAATTAGACAAGACTCTGTGACAGATGGGACTATAGGGATAACTTTGTTTAATGATCTAATGCCTTCTGACATCAAGTCAAGTGTAAAACAAAGAGACATGTGCTCTCCAGGGTGTGTACTAGCATGCCTCAAATAGGGTTCAACATAGAGGACTCCCTATTGGTAGAGAGTTTCATTTAAATAAGTTCAAAAACCATTTATTAAGCACCCAATATGTACAAAGCATTGTACTAAGCATTGACAATATGCAAAGAAGAAATTGGGCTAGCCTTTAAATATACAAATTAAAAAGAAGCATCCCTTGCCCTTTTCCTCTTACTCCTCTTTCTTATTGTTTCTTCTTCTTCCTTCTTCTTCTTCCTTCTTCCTTCTTCTTCTTCTTCCTTCTTCCTCCTTCCTCCTTCCTCCTTCCTCCTTCCTCCTTCCTCCTTCCTCCTTCCTCCTCCTCCTCCTCCTCCTCCTCCTCCTCCT
>NC_058130.1:619830556-619888275 GCF_016433145.1 Gracilinanus agilis
TTCTTCTTCTTCTTCTTCCTTCTTCTTCTTCTTCTTCTTCTTCTTCTTCTTCTTCTTCTTCTTCTTCTTCTTCTTTCTTCTTCTTCCTCTTCTTCTTCTTCTTCTTCTTCCTCTTTTTCTTCTTCTTCCTCCTCCTCCTCCTCCTCTTATTTTCTTTTCACAAATTCAAGTGTTAATTAATCCTCTTGTGATACAAAAAGAAATGGAGAGATAATCTCCAGTGTCTTAAGTGAATACTGTATCAGGGATTTATGGAAAACATAGGTAAGGATTATACAGAATAAGAAAGCACAGAGGGGTTGTGATCTGATTCTTTGGAATGAGTACCCTTACTAAATGAAGTCATATGTCCATCCAATTCAAGTTTATCCCCAGTTCCAGAAAAGCTTTCTATCAGTTACTAGGGAACTCAGACCTTTCAGAGGCCCCCAACACTAGTTTATGAAGTAGTTATACCAATGAGTAAGAGCTATGTAAAATAAATCAGGGCAAGACTTAGCATGTATAGCCAGCCCTCAATTTTTTTTTCTTTCTCACTTAGTTGGCTATGGTACAATATTCACATAGTCTTACCTCCAACAGAAGACGCTTCTGTGACCTCAAGTAGACTTCACTGTCCTCTGATGATTTCTTCACAATGGTGAGAGGTAGAATTTTCTGATGGTTTACTCACCCTGGCACAGGCTGGTGTCTGGTTATGGATGTTTTTTAGTTTCAGAGCATTTATAATCATGTAATATTACTTTGCATTGAGAGCTTTTGAGGATGAGCCAGTTCAATGAATGGAGAAATACTCCTGGCTCCTAAGAGTTCCCCATGGCTTGCCAGATTGGTGAACAGGTTGTGGCAGCTTTAGTTCTGACATACATAGAAGGCATTAAGATATTTAGGCTATCCCTATCATTACCTGGATTTTTATTACAGACAAATTAAAAAAATAAAGCTTTTCAGTGTTGACTGAAATCCTGGGTGAGCCCTACGAAGAGAAGACATAAGGAATCTCAATGAAATGGGCAGAAAAAAAGAAAATGAGATCAGTATCTAGATCTCTGGGAAGTTTCCAAGTCCATGAATAAGCAAGGACTGATCATAGTTGTGACAGAGTACAGACTATGAGCAGAATCTTATTGGCTCAAATCATCTGTAACTCCTCATAAGGCATCCTTAACCAAACCATTGATCACAATCTGTCCAGTTACATGCCATGTTATTATGGGTACTATTAGTTGACACTTTGGGAGATCCAGCTTCTCAATGGTTTGGCACAACTTCAAAATATGAAGAGTTTCTTGCTGTGGACCCAGCTTACAGAATGACATTTTAAGTGATTAAAATCTAGAAGGTAATCAAAGGAGAAAAAACTGCAGAGTAGCCTAAATGAAAACAAGAGACAGTTTTAATAAGACAGTCTTTATATCTCCATTTATGAAAAAATATGTATACATATAACATCATACCATGTCATGTCACATAATATAACATGTTTAAATTTTTTTAAGTCTTCAATGCATTAATCATGGTATGTCAAGAATGTATTGGCAGGGAGTGGGGGGAGTAGAAACAGGAAGACCAATTAGAAAGCTATTTCAATAGTCTAAGTGAAAGATGATAAGGGCCTAAATCAAGGTACTTTCCATGTGAATGGAAAAAAATGGATTGTTGTGAGAAATGTAATAGAAATAGATGACTTGATACTGAGTAATTATGGGGGGTGGGGAGAGGGAGAAGGTGAAGGATGTCTCCAGTGTTTTGAGCCTGAGCAGCTGGAAGAATTGTGGTATCCTTAAAGGCAATAAGGAAGTTTAGAGAATGAGTGGTTCTAATTGGAAGGATATTAAGTTTCTCTGGGGACAAATTGAGTTTGAGATGTTGATGAGTCTGTGAGGCAGTTGGTGATGTGGGACTGATGTTCAGGAAAGAAATCAGGCCTGAATATGATATAGATGAGTTTTGATTTGCACCATTGGAAGAGTGACCTGATTGAGATCACAAATCTACTGAAGTTTTGAAGTATATAAATTTGGCAGTCATCTATGTACAAATGATCATTAAAACTATGCCATCTAAAGAGATTGCTAGAATCAAAAAATCCCAGAATTAGAAGAAACTCCAAAAGTCACTTAGTCCAACCCATACCTGAACAACAATCCCCTCTACAACATACTCAAACAGTAGTCATGTAATCTTTGCTTTGAGAAACCAATTGATGAAGAACTCCCTGTCTCCTGAAATAATCCATTCTACTTTTCACAGAATCAAAGAATTTCAGAGTTAGAAGGAAACTTAGTAGTTATCCATTTTAACATATATGAAACCATCAGATATCATTGTGGAAGATAATTTATCTAAGGAACATTTCCTACTTCTTCCCTTGAAGAGAGTGAGTAGAATTGATCTCTTCCTTATCATGCTTGTTTCCACCCACTAGAGCCAGGTTAGGGCATGATCTGATTCCTAGGAGGTGAAAGATAGGGTGAGGAGAAAGCCCCAAAGTCAAAAGAACCTATCTTTGGGGGTATAGTAAGATTGACTCATGAGGTTTTTATTCTGAAAAGAGTTCCATTTCAACATGGCTTCCCTGACCTATGAAATAAGCTTCAAAATACAGTTTTTTAAGTCAAATTACATAATTTTTTAAACTCCTATGTGAATTTTTAATCAAGCTGGAAATAACATTTCCCAAATGGTTAAATTCTGTAAAGTCAAATATCCACTGATTTTCTCATTTTCACTCTTTCACTAACTACTTACTCAGGAGGCAATTAAAATTATCTTATATTTAACTAAAAAAATCATTAAAGCAAATTTAAAAGTCAGAGAAACACAATAATAAACAATTCCATTTCTTTGCATGTGGCAAAAAACAAAAAGGAGAAGCAGAGGGTAGATTAGTTCACCACTGTTCTAGTCATTCCTTCACTTAGTAATAGTTCAATTACTCTTACCTGGATTCTCTTAATAGCAAAATGGTGAACATTTAGTTATTACAGGGCATATGGTCAGTTCCTCCTGAAAAGCATCTGTCATCCATTGATGATGATCATTGCTATAATCAACACTCTTTTTTCCCTTAACTGACATTCTTTGACACCCTCTTTGTCTCTCACAAAGTGATTTGAAACTACTAATGCAGTAGAAAATTCTCCATTCCAGTTCTGAGTCTATAAAATTTCACGTGTAACTTATCCTGGGAAAAACAGCTCCCCAGGTCTTTGACAGCTAGGCTTCTTTCTCAAAGTACTCAAACAGAACTTTCTCCAAATGGCTGTTACAAATACCTGAAAAAGAATTCCTCTTTATCTTATTTGATAAATGGTAATTTAGCTTTTTCTTAAGACTTCCAGTGAGAGAAAACCCACTCCTTCCTAAGGAAGCCATTTAGCCATTTCCACTTTGGGATAACTGCATTTGCTAGGACAGTCATAGCAAACCTATGGCACTGTTGCCAAATATGGCCCAAAGAGCACTCTCTGTGGACATGCAACTGCCCTCCCCGCCTCCCCCCACCCCAAGAGTTTGTTACTTGATAGGCAGAGGGACTCGGGTAGAGCTGCTCTCTTCTCCCTCTCCACCATGCCTGACAATATTTTTTCACATCACCTGCCCCTTTGCCCAGCCGCCTAATGGGGAGCACACAGGGGGTAAGATATGTGACTCACAGGTGGCAGAGCTAGAGGGGAGCACAGTGCTCAGACCACTCCCCAACCCTTTTCTACATGTGCTGAGGACATCCTTACTTCACTCATCCCTGTACCCAGCAGTCCAATGGGAGTGCTTTCTCCCTCCCCTGTGTGGGGTAATGGGAGGGCAGGACATAGCATGCAGTCTATGGGGCAGGGGGGTGGGGGTGGTGGCATGGCACTTGGTCTGGGGGTTGGGATGGGGGTGTGACCCAGCACTCTGTCTCTAAAAGGTTCACCATCACTATGCCAGGAAATATTTTCTTACCCCAAAGCTCAATCTACTTCTTTATAACTTTCATCCATTGTTCTCAGTTATAACCTCTAAGGTCCAATATATCTTATCTCTCTTCCAGGTTACAGCTCTTCAGATTCTTGAAGAGAGCTATTAGGTCTTCTGCTTTCCAGACTAAATATCCCTAGTTCCTCCAACCCGCTCTTATATAGGATGATCTCAAGGTCCTACACTTACTACTCATCCTCCTCTGAACACTCTTCATTTTATCCAGGTCTTTCTTAATAGACAGAACCTATAATTGAACATGGTACTGTACTCCAATTGTCAGATCAGAGCAAGATCATAGCAGCTTTTTTTGGATGCTAGTTTTCTATCCTCCAATCTTTATGTTATGTGCAATTATGACAAATGTGGAAATGTATAGCCAGATGACCTAATGGGAAGTTATATCTATTCTCATTTCCATACTTGAGATATGTTCATATGCCTAGAAAAAATTACATTAATAACATTTTAAAAACTACTATATAGAATCACAACAATATGAATTGAAAAAACAATTAAAAATCACAACTGAACACTGAATAAATATGACTAATAAGCTTGACTCCACATAATAATGTATTTTTTTTAGAAATGGAACACTATGGATGTGTTACATTTAGTTAATGTGTTGCGCTTTTTCTAAATTGCTTTTTATTTCTCTCTTTTTTAGTCCTTTATTTAAAAGGATGACTCTCTGGGTTGGGGATATGGAACATATTGGGAGATGAAAGTGATATGAAAAGAAAAGAGCAATACATACACATTTCTTTTTAAAGAATACACTGAATTCCTCTGGTACAGTAAGTAAACTATATGGGAAAGGTTAATTAAATAATATGGATAAAAGTCACATGATAGTATAAGACTGTACAGAAGAATTATCTTCTATGCTAGATAGGCATACTAATACATTGTTGGTGGAGCTATGAAATGCCACAATCATTTTGGAAAGTAATTTGTACTATGCAAATAAAGTGACTAAAAAGTCCATATCCTTTTAAACCAAACTCCATTACTGGATTGATTTGCCAAGGAAGCCATTGATAAGAAAAAAAATCCCCATATGCTACAGAATATTTATAACAAGACTTTTTGTAATAGTTAAGAATTTGAAACAAAGTAGAAGTCCTTCAGTAGGGAATAGCTAAATAAATTGTGACACATGAATGTAATATAATATTACTATGTTATAAAAAATAAAATGTATAATAAAAAGAGTCAAACCTATGGCAATTTAGTGAAGTCTTTTGGTTGGTTCACAGAATTAAATTGCTAAATACATAAAATGAAATATATAGGATTATGAAGGAAAATCAATTATATTAAATTTATTTTCACAATATGGTTTTTAATTCACACACTGCAAGATAAGAATCTTTGAACTAGAAGATAGCAGAATCCCTGGAATCTCAGCTGCTTTATAATGGGATCTTATACACATATAAAGTTATGTTCCATTGGAATACAGCTTGCCACATAGATAAAGCCACATGCTTTATCACAGAGAAAATCATATCCCCTAAAGTATAATTTGACTCAGTGAAAGCTTACAGAAAACAGCCTATCTAGCAGGGTGTTCAGTCCTGTTTGCTCCACATCCCAATGTCACAAAAGGGCTCCACTACCTGAATATGGCTGTCCATGTGTGCATATGTACAAACCATGTCCCCAGATGAAAACTACTATAGACTTAATTAGAAAAATTAAGTCAATTAATACTTTTCTGTTATTTATTCATCAATATTCATATCTATACAAACATTTACTTGGCATATCTCTCTCCTAAAACAATGTCCCTGTTCCAGATGCATCATTAATTAGATTAATTGTTATATTTGTTTAGTAATGTCTATCTTATATCCTTCCTTCCAAATCAATTAAGTGCATATGCTAACATTCATTAAGTGCTTCAATATTATCCACCCAATGTCCTTCTACATCCTGCCTTATGAGTTTGAGTTGTTGCTTTTGAGATCTATGAGTAGAAGCCAAGAATGAGATCATTCTGATTTTCAAGCTAAATCAAAATGTTGACTTTCTTAGGAAAGTGTGGGAGTTATAAAGAATTAAAATATTCTATAAAAGTCACTTCAGATGAGTATTAGAAAAGTTAGCCTCATTCTGGGCAATGATAACATTTGCCAATGCAGTGATAGAAAAAATCTACAAGTATATTTGAATTGACTGTAATGCTAGAATTTTGGGTCAAGTGGGATACAGAGGAGTAAAACAAATCCATTCTGAAACAAATGAACAACAAAAAAAGAAAAAAAGTCAGTTACCATTTATATAATACATAACAAATGAGATATTTCACAAGTTGGAGTTAGAATGTTTTTTTTCTCCTGCCTGCCTGTGTATTTCTAAGTCCTATCAATAAACAAATAGAATACAAAATGGCAAAACCTGAAATTATAGAAATGAATGAATCTTCTGAGATTGGAAAATGAAGCAGGAAGTTTTCCTAAGAGCAGTAGATCTTGCTATATTCTAGGAAAAAATAAAAATAAAAATAAATGGCAACACTCATTAATCAGGATTCTCTCTGCTTTAAAAAGGATTCCATTTGGTTATAGTTTGGGAATAATTTCCTAGAAATGTTTCAGAGCAGGAAAAAGATCATCAATGAGTCAGTGAACATTTATTAAGCACCTGTTATATGCCAGACACTGTGCTAAGAATTAACACTATAGTCAAAGAAAGGAAGGTTCAATGCAACACCTGCCCTCAAGGAGCTCATAATATTATGGTCCAGGATAAAAGAGCTAATAGGAGCGGTTGGAGAAGATTACTGGGGAAGCATGATTCAGTCTGGTGGAAAATAATATGAGGAAGTGTAAAGTTCTGATGTGATTTCATCTTGTAGAATGATGCATTTCTGAGAGGATAAAGTCCAGAAAACCAATACAATAATGTATCAACCTGTAGGTACCACCAACATAAAATTGGTTATGAAGGTACATTATTTCATCTGTCTAAATCCCTGCTTTGAAACTTGAGAAAGCAATGTGGTGTGGTAGAAAGAGTGTTCAATTAGAAGTCAGGAACATGAATACAAACCTAAACTCTGCCTCTATCTATGTGACCTTAAGCAAATCACTTCACTTAGACCTGTGCAGAGAGTTCTAGCACCTACAACAAGGAGGTGAATAGAGAAGAGGGTCACATCTTGGCTCTCTAGACACAGGGCTTTGCACAGATATGTTTGATTAGTACTGGGAGAGGAGTGGAGAGAAGACCCTAAGACACCAGACTGCGAGAGAGGAGAAAAAACGAAATTTAATTATAAGAATTAAAATTTATTTAATTAATTAATTAAAAGAAAAGTCACAGTTTTGGAACAGCTCCAGCAACTAAAACAGGTGAAAATATGACAACTAAAATATATAAAATCACAAAAGTATTTCTTGGTCCACAAATAATAAATTATTAAAGGAAAATAGATAATTTTCCAGAGAGGTATCACAAGTTGTTAAGCATTAGTTAAAAAAAAAAATTTTAACATATGTCCCATCATCGGGCACCTTCACCAACTATCCCTTTTGCTTTTTAGCTTCAATTTGGATATGATCTTCCCCTATTACACTATAGATTCTGTGAGGGCAGAGATTGTCTACTTCTTTGCTTATATTTGTATATCTAGAACTTAGCACAATGCCTGGCTCACACAAAATGTATACTTAATAAATTCTCCTCAGAAAGGAAAGGCCACTGGACTGGAAGTTGGGAAATCTGAGTTTTATTACCAGCTCTGCCCTTATCAGTTAGACAATCTATAAATATTTGTTAAGTGTCTACCATATGCCAGTGTCTGTGATAAGCCTTATGGATACCAAAAAAAAAAAAAAAAAAAAAAAAGTCCTTGCTCTCAAGGAACTTGCAGCCTAATGAGGGATACAACAAACAAATAAATATGTACAAAGTAAACCATATAAAAAATAGGAAGCGATAAATTGAGGGAAAACACTAGAATTAAAAGGTGTTGAAAGAGTCTTCTAGTAAAAGATGAGATTTCAGTTGGGACTTAAAAAAAGGGAGAGAGATCAGTAGTTGGAAGGAAGGAAGAAGAGTGTTCCAGGTATCTGGAGCAGTCAAAGAGAATGCCCAGAGCTGAGAGGTGGTGTGTCTTGTTGATGGATCAGTGAGGACACCAGTGTCTCTGTATTGAAGAATATCTGATGGAAAGTAAGGTATAGGAAGACTGGCAAGGTAGGAAGAGACCAGGCTACAAGGAGTTTTGAATGCTAAACAGAATGGTTTGTATTTATTGCTGGAAGTAAGAGGGAGCCACTGGAGTTCATTTAATTGGGGGATAACATGATTAGACCTATGCTTTAGGAATAAAAGATGAACTGGAGGGGGCAAGTGCAATAATCCAAGTGTGAGGTGATGGGAGGCCTGCACAAGAGTAGTGTCAGTGTCAGAGGAGAAAAGAAATGTTGAAAAAGTGAAATTGATAGATTTAGGCAACAGATTTGGACAAGTCATTTATGCTCTCTGGACCTTAGTTCCCTTCTTTGTAAAAAGAGTGAACTGAATGAATTGATCTTAATTTCTAAAAGTCTTAAAAGAATTATCTAAGTGCAAATGCAATATTGAGGAAAACGAAACATTTTTCTATATCCCTACTGGATGCATCATGGTTACTTAGTTTTATTTTAACCTACAAACTATGATATTTTGTTGGATAAATGATTTTTCCTTTGTATTTTCTCCCTCCATGTTAAATAAATACCATCATTCTTGTTGGTATCCTTCCATGAACAACGCCTGGATATTCTACTGGAGGTTATTCACTAAGGATTCATTTTTTGTTTTGTTTTGTTTTGTTTTTCCTGAGATTAAGTCTCCTTATCTCACACAAACTAGAAGTACAGTAGCTACTTATAGGCTGATACAAATATTAATCAACAAAGAAGCTTTAATCAGCTCCTTATTTCTGACCTGGTTTGATTCTCCCCTCCTTAGGCAACCTAGTGGGCCTCTGCTCCTACAAGCTCAAAAATATTAGTGATTAATTTAGTTCAAACACCCAAAAGACTTTGCCTCTACCACAGCTCAAAACTCAAACAATCTCCTAGTCTTAGCCCTCTCAGTAGCAGAGACTATGGATATGGGCCATCATACTCACCTTTAATATTTTGTGTAGACTGATGCAATACTTGACTTCTCCACTATATGGCCAACCCATCCATTTTCCAGTCATGTTCATCCTTGATTATGTCTTTTATGCCATTTGTCTGGTTTGAGTTCATGCTTTGAGGCATCAAAAATTGTAATTTATTAATTTATTAGAGCACAGTTAGGATTCTTGATCCTAAAATGTTAACATCACTAATAATGATGATGATGATGATGATGATGATGATGATGATGATGATAACAACTAACATTTATATAGTATTTACTCATGCCAGGTACTATGCTAAGTGCTTTACAATTATAATATCATTTGATCTTCACAACAATCCTGAGAAGTAAGTGCTATTATTTTCCCTCATTTTGCAGATGAGGAAACTGAGGTAGAAAGAGATTACATAACTTGTCCAGGGTCACATAGCTAGGGAATGTCTGAGGCCAAATTTGAACTCAGTTCTTCCTGACTCCGAGACTAGTGCTCTATTTACTTACTGTGGCACCTATTCACATAATTGTAATTTGTTGAAATCTACTTACAACTACCATTATCCTTTGGGTTACCCTCAATTTTTGTTCTTTGAAAATCATGGATTTTCTTTCATTTAAAGTCATTCAGTTGAAGAGAATAAGCATTTGTTAATGCCTACTATGTGGTTAGCACTCCTCTAAGTATTGAGGGTATTGAGGCAGAAATTAGAAGCAATGCTTGTCCTCAAAGAACAAAGCTTCTGTTAGCAACCAGCATCACTGAGAGAAAATTGATGTGGAAAAGATGGACTTGTATGTCAAAGACCAGCTTGGGACCCCAGACCTACACCCACAATTTCTCAAATGCAGCCATGCCAATTCTCCTTCTCCTATTTTGTCCCAGATTATTTTCCATTGTCATGGTGACCCAGAAAGCCCTTGATTTCTTTGAGAAAATAGACAGTTGGAAGTCTGGGCTCATATTTCTGGACAGTAGGGCTGATGGGAGAGATGAAGAAGTTCAGGGGCTAAATTTTGAGGATCTTTATCCTATATGATCCTCAGCATAGGAACACAGATTTAAAGCTAGAAGAAACCTCAGAGACCATCGATTCAATACCCTTATTTCAAAGATGAGGAATGAGATAGAGAAAAGGGTTAAATAACTTACCTAGAATCACACTTCTAATATCCTGAGGCAGGACTTGAACACAGAACTTTCTGATTCCAAGTCCAGGACCCTTTCTACTGCGCTGCCTAGGAGAGATAGTAAATTAAGGACAAATACAAAGTTTAGCACAGTGAAGGTGGGATATAATTTGAATTCTTTTATTATCAAATTATTTTCTAGACTTTTGTGCAAATGCTCTAATTGTTGAGGGAAAGTATAGTTTTGAGGTATTGCCATTATTAAAATTAAGCATGGAATCACCATTCAAATGCTCTTGCCTCAAAGTTGAGTAATGAGAAAACTTACTTTTAAGTTTTGAAGTCCAGAACCAATAGATCTCCTTTCTTTCTTCATCCCCTCACTCTTTACCCCTCCCTTGGTCCTATCTGGGCTTAAGGCTGCCTTTTACCATATTGTTTGGATACATGGTGGGTAGCAGTCTGGCTACATTTTATTAAAATCAGAATCATGGATATGTTTTCCCTACTTCTCATTTTGTTAAAAATGCCATTCAACAGAGATCTACAAATGTCTGTTGCTACAAAGCCTGACAAACAGATGGAAAATTCCACCTGGAAAAATGTGCAGTATTGCCAAGAAATAAAACCCTGCATAATAATACTTAATGATGCCCAGTATAAACCATAAGACTTGTGTGTTATATAAACTCTACTAATTTATTAGAAAAGGAGTGGCAGATAAAAAGATCATGGTTGATTGGTTCATGTATGGGACAAGGAAAAAAAAACACCTTGATTTTCAAGTCTAACCATGTCAAGGTATGACAGTTAAGTGGGTGAAATTAATGATGCCCTCCAAAATGTTGTACAGCATACAGGGAGGGGCAAAGGAGAAGGGAAACTCCAGAGAAGCATGGTGCTGCCTCATAGATATTCATGCTCTTCCTCTCTCTTCTGCCTGGAGGTCACCACTTTTACACTGTAGTAGTCTTGATGGCCCATGGGCCATATGGAGCTTAAATAAGTAATCTTAATGGAGCTCTTCTGGGAGGAAAATAATACTGGATCACACAGCAAATTACAGAGATGATTATGCTTATTATTAAGTAGATGCCTCCCTTCTACAGTTCCATCACCATCCATTCAGTTCAACAAAATTTTATTAATTACCTGTTGTGTGTAGGTATTGGGAATGCAAAGACAAGAAATGAAAGAGTTCTTGCCCTCAAGAAACTTACCTTCTAAAAGATGCAATGAGCAAGAGGGAAGTAGATTTACCTGGAACAGGAAGGGTATAGTGGCATTACAGAAAACGCTCAAGGATTGGAGAAAGATGGTAGGAGTCCAGAATCCCAGAATGGAATATCTAGTATCAATGTGCCCTTGGGTAAAGTTTTTATCCTTCCTAGGCCTCAGTTTCATCATGCATATTAAAATAGAATTCTCAACTTAGAAACAACTTTTAGGTTTAACAAGACCATCCATCAAGAAAAGAATGAAGTTAATTCCAACAGATATATAAGAAATGCTGAAACTAGAGCATCAAAAGGAGAATTTTGATTTGTCATCAAAAAAGAGCATATGGAATTAGAAAATCTGAATTTGAAAGTCACCCATAGTATATAACAAAAACCATAGTAATAATAATGGTTTATAATATTAATATTCATATAGCACTTACTATACTACACTAGGTTATATTATACACTATATTATATACTATATTACACTAGGTACTGTGCTAAGCACTTTACAATTATTATTACATTTGATCCTTACAACAACCCTGGGAGATAGATATTATTATAAGCTCCATTTTATATATGAGGAAACTGAGGTAAAAAAAGGTTAAGCTACTTTTTCTAAGTGACACATAAGGTAAATATCTGATGTCAGATTTGAATGCAAGTCTTCCTGAATCCAGGCCACGTGTTCTGTCCTCTGTCGTATCTAGCTGTGTGTGAAAAAATCAGTTTCCTTATTTGTAAAATGAGTAGACTAGATTAAATAATCATCTATGGTCTCATGAGTTTGTGCTTCTATTTTGTGTGTGTTTGTGTGTGTGTGAGCATATGCATGTGTGTTTATGTGGGGAAAGAGTCTTCATCAAAAAAAACCCTCTCTATGCAGTTGAAGCCTTTCAATCCACATCAAATTATAGGTTGTAAGAGATAGATAACAGAGAAAAAGAGTTATAAGTATGTTTTTTTTTCAGAACTGGAATGTACCATTTGCATATAAATGTGTCAGGAAACTCAGCAGTAGATTGACAGGAGAAAATGGACTTGCCTTCAGGTGTGTCTTTCCTCTACACACTAATTAACAAGGTATATGGAGTGGTGTGAGCCCTTTTCAAGGTTTCTCATTCACCTTTGGTCTCCACCTGTCACTCAACTCTCATCAGTGACCCCAAGAATTTGTAGCATGAGCAGTAAAGCCACATCCCAATAAAGGCATCTCATTAAACAAGCTAAACCAGATTGAAGTTTCAATTGGTGAATTCATTGGTGAATGGGGAGATATCTATCTCAGGAATGTGAAGGCTTCCTCTGATGGGATTGATGGATGAGAACAATTTGTTCAAATGACCATTCAGGAGGCTGAAGCAGGTGTTATGATAGAGTGCTTAGAGACTGGTCACACACTGAAGGTGCCAAGGTCATCCACTACATCCCAGATTATCACCAGTCATTCTGACTTTTGTCTTTTTTGACTGGATTTTGATGACTCTGGAAGAGTAAGGCTGTGTAACTCTGCCTCGCTTAAATCCAATTCATGATAGAGTCAAGATATCATCCCATGATGCCATTGGTCTTCTTCATAAACAACAAATAAATCGACATGACCAAATGGAAGAGACAAAATTGAAAAGCAGAGAAGTCATCTCTGCTAGTGTATGAGTTAATCCAAGTATAGAATTAGTGAGAGGAGCTGAATTCTAATCCCAATTAAATCTGTCAAATACTTCTTTCATAAGATATCATTGCCAATGGGGAAAAGGAGGAAAAAATTCTCTCTGCTCCCCATGCACTGTTTAAAAGACACAAGGGGTTAGTGAAGGTTTGAACACAAGAGCTATATTATTCCTCCAAAGCTGATATTCTTCTCAACCTGACAGAGCTGCTCTAAAGCTTTTAGTATAAACTCCTCTTCTATTTAATAATTAGTCTTTCCAATGAGAGAACAATGGTTCCATTACTCATGTCAATTAATGGGAACTCTTCACAAGATGACATAGTATGAGCAAGAAGAATAGCCCAACTCTATCATATTTTTTTCTACAAGGCACAAATATTAGACTGAGAAAAGATCAAGAAATCTAAGTAAGAACAATAATAAATGCACTTTGCTAATCTGTCACCACAAAGAGTCAGAAACCTTGGTTGAAGAGGAAAATTAGCATCATGGGGCAATGTCTTGACTTGTGCATGAATTGGATTTAAATGAGGCAGAGATACATGAAGTCATCAACCTCACTCTCTCTTCCAGAATCATCAAAGTCCAAGAGCAAGACAAAAATTAAGACTACTAATAATGGTGCAGGATTTAGTGGGTGATTTAGGCATCTTTAATGTCTGATCAATCTCTAAGTGCTCCACAGTACCTGCTTCAGTCACCTTCATGGCTATTGGAACAAATTGTTCTAATCCACCCATTCCAGCAGGCTTAATTGTAAAAGAGGAACAAAAATCCACTGAAGAAAAGAACTTCTTAAAAAGAAGAATTGGAAAATTAGAAAAAGAGGTACAAAAGCTCACTGAAATTTTTAATTCCTTAAAAATTAGAATTGAGCAAATGGAAGCTAATGAGTCCATGGGACATCAAGAAGCAATAAATCAAAGTTAAAAATGGAGAAAAAAAACACAAAGAAATTGTGAAATATTTCATTCAAAAAGAAACAAACTTGGGAAATAAATTGAGAAGAAATTCTAAAAGAACTATTGGACTATCTAAAAGTCATCATTAAAGAAAGAGCCTAGACATCATATTTCAAAAATTTATAAGAAAAAATGCCTTGATATTTTATATTCAGAAGATAAAATAGAAATGGAAAGAATGCACTGTTCATTTCCTGAAAGAGTTTCTAAAATGAAAACTCCTGGGAATACTATATAGCCAAGTAGCAGAGCTCTCAGATGAAAGAAAAAGTACTACAAGAAACCAGAAGGAAATAAATATCTTGAAGTCACAGTCAGGATCTAACAACTTCAACATTAAAGGAGCAAAGGGTTTGGAAAATAATATTGCAGAATGTAAAAGGCCTAGGATTACTACCTATAGCGACCTACCCAGAAAAAATGAACATACACCTTTGGGGGGAAAGTGGATATTTAATGAAATGGAGAGCTTTCAAGCATTCTTGATGAAAAGACCAGAGCTGAACAGAAAATCTGGCATTCAAGCACAAGTCTTAAGAGAAACATAAAAAGATAAAACATGAAAAAGAAATCCAAAAGAAACTATTTATATTACTGTATGGGAAGATGATTCATATTACTCCTAAGAATTTTTATCATGATTAGGGTAGTCCAAAGGACTTTACATAGACAAAAGGCATGGGTATAAGTTGAAAAATTGAAGGGAAGAGAAAGAAGAATACACTGGAAGAATGAGGTAGAATGGGGAGATTTTTCTCACATAAAAGAGGTGCAGAAGGAAGAGTGTCTACAATAGAGAGGAAAATGGGGTGGGATAAGTAATGCCTGAACCTTACTCTCTTTATTATTGATTCAAAGAAGGAAGAACATACATATGACAATTCCAAAATTTCAAGACATTTCCAAAATATGGAAATTCCAAAATGATGGAAAAATTCTATCCAATTTCAGGGAGAAAACTGGTGAACTCTAAAGAAAATTGAAGTATAATTTTATTTGTTTTTAATTTTTTTCTTTTTTCTTATTTCCTATATGACCACTATAGAGATGTGCTTTGCATGATTTCACATGTATAATTGATATCATACTGCTTGCCTTCTCAGTGTTTGGAAGAAGGATGGGAGAGAAGGATGGAATTTGGAACTCAATTTTTTTTAAAGGAATGTAAAAAAATAAATAATTTAAAATTATAAAATAAAATACACAAGAAAAAAGAAGAGCTTCAGGTATTCTTAACCTAGACTGTGTATACTTTTTTATATGTTTGGTAACTATTTCAATACAATTGATTTCCTTTATTAAAAAAAGGAGAAAAGAAAACCAAACCAACAGCATTAAAAATTAAAACAAGAAATGAAGAGAATGTAAAATAAATTAGAAACCAGTTATATGGCTATAATACACAACTTAAATATCTACAAATATATAAACTGCAAAGATTAAGTGAATAAGTGATAGATAATTTAATTAATTCATCATCAGAAAAAATTGAACAAGCTATAAATGAACACCTAAAAGAAAAAATATCCATAGGATCAGAGATACTTACAAATGAATTCCAACTTTCAAAGATAATTAATCACAATATTACATAAATTGCTTCCAAAAATAGATGGAGGGGAAAACATCTTGTCAGACTTTTTCTATGATATAAATATGGTCTTGATAACCAAAAGAAGACAAATCAAGGGAAGAAAACTATAGACTAATATCTGTAATGTATATACGTACACAGATTTTAAATGAAATATCAGAAAAAAAGGTCACAGGAACACATCAGAAAGATTATGCACTATAATCAGGTAAATCTATGCCAGGAATGTAGTCAGTTCAATATTAGAAAAATGATCAACATACTAGTCCATATCCATATGAGTGACTGAGCAGACTAAAAGCATATCTAAGTGAAAGTCTCTACCAATATTCAGCTGAGTTTTCTTTCACAACAAAGTCAGAAAGATGCATATACTTCCATCTTAATTTTTTCTACTAGCTGTCTGTTACATTTTATAAACCGATCAAATAGATTCGGATGACTCAAATGATAAAAAAGAGGTTACCTGCTAACCCTGCTATGTCAATATAGTTTATAATAAAATTCTGTTAAATATATATATGTTTAATAATATGTATAATGATATGCAAAAATTCTGGAAATTCTAAAAGTAACAGAATAAAAAAGAAAATCAGCATCTAAGAGTTGGGAAGTTCTCATAGACCACCTACTATAATTTATGACCTCAACAGGTAACCCCGACTTTGAAATTTTCCACTTGGGATAGGTCTAATTGTTAGAAACACTTTTTCCTCTAGATCAAGCTTAAGTTTGTCTTTATTGAACGGATTCCATCTTTTGCTCCTAAATCTACCCTCTGCTACCAAATAAAATAAGATCCCTCTTCCCAAGTGAAAGTGCTTCAAATATATGAAGTCAGCTAGTGTGTCTTCCCAAGGTCATCTTCGCACCACCAGGCCAAATTATCTCTGTTCTTTCCAATGATCCTAAACTAACAATAAACAACTTATGTGTTTAAAATATACCTGAGTTTTATTAATTCAATTCCTTAGATGATGAAGCATGCATGATTATTACTGGAGGAGGAAGGAAAAGGGAATACTCATGTATTAAATGCCTATAATGTACCAGATGTTGTGCTAAGGGCTTTATAAATATTATCTCATTTGATCCTCACAACAACGCAGTGAGGTGAATCCTGTTATAATCTTCATTTTACCATTGAGGAATCTGAGGCATGTAGAGGTTAGGTGACTTGCCCAAGGTTAGTATCTGAGGCCAAATTTGAATCCCATTTTTCCTGACTCCAGGCACTTATATTATGTCATGTTGGGTTATAATAGTATATTACTATGTTACCTTACATTATTTTGCTCTGTTATATTACATTGCCTTAAGTTTTGTTATGTTATCTTAGGTAATGTTATCCTATGTTATTTTATATTATGTAATATTTTATATCATATCTATGTTATTATTGAAGTGGGCAATTGAAAGCACGCAGCTTTCTTTTTCTTCATGTCTGGTTCTCACTATGTCAATCAATTAATCAGTAAACCTTTTTTAAGAACCTAATACATCTGAGGCACTGAGCTAGGCACTTGTAATACAAAAAGGGGCAAAAGAGAATCTTTGCCTTTAAGGAATTTAAATTTTAATGGGGGAGACAAGAAGCAAACAAATATATCCAAAGCAATATACAAAAGTTGAACAGAAAATAATTAACAGAGGGAAAGCACTGGAATTCTGTGGGGTTAGGAAAAGCTTCCTATAGAAAATGATTTATCCTGGGACTTAAAGGAAACCTGGGTGGTCAACAGGTTGAACAGAGGAAGGAGAGCCTTGCACAGTCAGAGAGAATGCCCAGAACCAAGAGATGGAATGTTCTGTCGGTGAAATAGTCAGGAGGCCAATGTACCATTTTAAAATATTAATAAACTGTCAGCTAGAGTTGGTGTATTTGTCATTTATTTCTGAATATTTTTTCTCTTTTAAAAAAATTTTTTTACAACTGTAAAGAGGGAAAGATGAATTTGAAAATAAGGGTGATATGTAAAAAGATACATAAGATTTAAAAAAATAATGCTGAGATGTCTATTTGAAATTAAACAGAGTAAAATCTAGTTCTGAGTATTATTTACATATAGCTAGAAACAGAAGCTAGGACATTCTCATGTCTAATAAGTCAGTTACAAAATGTTAAAGGCCCAAGACTGATCTCTCTACTGGCAGCGGATTTCAGTCATTTGGGTTTTAGAACCATGATTCTTTAAAAGCAGAACTGAATCTTTAATGCATCCT
Source organism: Gracilinanus agilis (assembly GCF_016433145.1). NCBI lineage: Eukaryota > Metazoa > Chordata > Mammalia > Didelphimorphia > Didelphidae > Gracilinanus > Gracilinanus agilis. The sequence continues at coordinate 619,848,452 of NC_058130.1, forward strand.
TCTTGCCAAAAATATAAATTCAGGATATTAGAAAATATAACCCTGGGAGGAAGTTTCACATGTAGCCGCAACTGAGATGGTAACAAATATCTATTAAGTCTTAGTATTATATTAGATATTTGTAAAGTATGGTTCATTCTAGCAAAATTGCTCCAGAGGCCATTAGGAGCTTCTGTCCAGGGCCATGGAAGGGATTTCAAGATGGCCCTGGTAAGTGACTTACTAGTGAGTAAGCAGGACATACGGACACTTGGGCCGAACAGCCTTAGGACTGAACTTCAGTCTCTTGTTTTCAGGGGCAAGTGTCTGAGTGATAAATCTGTACCTACTATAAATGACACTCTCTTTCATGTATAGCCTGTGTTGGTTTATACCATTCTGAGACCATTCTTAATGGATTGTAATGAGGAGTGTAACATAATAGCCCCCTGCTATGCTCTTCCTTTTTAATGACTGACAGCTGCTGTCTTAAATAATTTAAGCACCAGCATTTCCTTCAGAGACTTCTATGTCTGTTTCCCTCTTAAGTTACAAAACCTTTATTTATAAGCAAATATGCAGCTTGAAGCTAAGAGTTTTAAACCATGCATTAATAGGGTTAATTAAGGCAAGAATTATGTAATTTGTTGAAAGCTTTAAACATAACAGATTAATTAGTGTTTCGCCCCTGAAATTTCAAGAAGGCTGTATGTAAATATTATGCAAGCAATGACTGTCATTACATTGCCCAGATGTCTTAAATCTATATTACTCAATTATCAGAAAAGATAATTAGGAAAAGCGTCCGTTCATAGTTAAGTCCAAGAAGCAGCAGGAAAAAGATACAGGAGAGATCATTAGTGAGAATATAAAGAAATCTTCCCTTTAAAAAAAGTTAGTGAACAAGTAAACTTTGAGAATGGCAGGTATGCAACTATAATCCCAGCCCCACTGTGTCTCCTGATAGTTGAATAGGCCTGGAGTGGCTCAGAAAATTATTAATTTTCATCATTAATAAGGCTTTTGTGCTACCTAGAAGTCTAGAACTTTCTACTTCACAGAACACACCAAATGAAATGCTTGAAAAAATCTCTGAGCTGCAAACCTTGGAACGCACCATTTTCACAGTTCATGTTTATTTGGAAAACCTTCCATGTCCTTTTCATAAATACTATTTCAATACTGAAACCTTGATATTGTATCTTCCATCCTGACATGCCTTATACAACAATTGCCTTTCTGCCTTTGAAAATAGGTGCTTTTGACTATATCCTGGAGCATTCTGGGCTTTAAAAAATAATTTTGGTAGTTATTCTACATTGGGAGTACATTTTGGTAATAAATGAATCAGGAATACAAGGTGGTAAAGTGAATAGAGTACTGGTCTTGTAATCAAGAAGATTCATCCTCATGAGTTCAAATTCACCCTCAGACAGCTGTGTAATGCTGGGCAAGTCACTTTACCCTGTTTGCCTCAGTTCTTCATCTATAAAAGGAGTTAGAGAAGGAAATGGCAAACCACTCCAGTATCTTTGCCAAGAAAACTCCCAAAATGGGGTCACTAAGAGTCGGGAAAGACTTTAAAATGACTGACTGACAATAAATATCTGAAGAGAGAAATATTTGATGTTATGTGAACGAATAAATTAAGGCAGAGGGGCGAAATGATTTACCGTAGTTGCAATGGATTGGAATTAATTCTTTGTCATTAATCCTCACAATGATGTTGACCCTTTTCATCTACATTAGACTGTCACATATTTGGAATAACAAACAATAAATGTAGAAAGCATGGCAATATGAGAAGAGGTTGTTTGGTTTAAGGATCCAGAACCAGAGACTGATAGAACCTCAGATGTAGAAGAGACCATAGAATTCATTTACTCTTCCATCCCATTCATAGGAACCCTCTATAAGCTCCATGACCAATAGTTATTTGGTCTATCCTTGAATGCTTCCAATGACAGGGAGCACTCTTTAAATGGAATTTATTGTTAGAAAATCCTCCTTTGAACTGAAAATTATCTCCTTGTAACTTCCACTTTTTGCTTCTAAATTTCCTCTGGAGCAATGCAGAATAAATCTGATCTGTCTCCCACTTGACAATTCTTCATGTATCTGAAGACAGTTATCATGTCTCATCTTCTTTTCTCCAAGATAAAAATCCCCAGGTCTCATAATCATTCTCCATAAAGATGTAGCTTCTAAAATTTTTGGCATAGTAGTTATCATAATTGTGCTCCTTTGTCAATTTTCCTCAAATTCAGAGTTTCTTTTCCTGGGTCCATGGAATTTCAAGGTGCATCTTTATTTTTACCAAGCTCTAACTGAATTTTACTATTTCTTTCAATAATGAATGTAGGTTATAGAGATTATTCTGAGAAGTAACCTAGAGGCTTTCCAAACTTCCCAAAGGATTGATGATTAAAAAATAAAATTAAGATTCCTCGCTCTAAAATTAAAGCATCCAAAACTGAGTACAATGCTCCATATGTTACCTGGTCCATTAGAGTATAGTGAGACTGTTTCCTGTATTGATATTGATGCCATGCTTCTATTCATTTAGTATAAAATTGTATCAGCTTTTATTAAGATACATCATATTGCTGGCTCATATTGAGCTTGTGATAAACCAGAAATCCTCAAATGCGTTCCACAGGAACTGACATTAAGACGGTTCTTCCCTTTCTTTACTTATGCAGTTGTATGTGTGCTTTTTTAAACCCTTATCTTCTGTCTTAGAATCAACGCTGTGTATTGGTTCCAAGGCAGAAGAGTACTAAGGGCTAGTCAATGAGGGTTAAGTGATTTGCTCACAATTCACAACCATGAAGTGTCTGAGGCCATACTGAACCCAGGACCTTCCATGTCTGGGCCTGCCTCTCAATCCACTGAGCCATCTCGCTGCCCTCTGTCTTTTTTTCTTAAGAGAAATGGAGAACTTTCCATATATTTTTACTACATTTTATCTTTTCAGTGTGGGGCTACAATTTTAGCTTATTGACATCTTTTCAGTTCTTGATTTTGTTATCCATTGGAAGGATTACTCATCCTTTTTAGTTGTTGCATCACCTTTAAATGTCATAAGCACATCTTTTATTCTTTTATGTCTTCATTCAAATCACTGGTCAAATCTTTTTAATTCAACAGGGTCGAGCAGAGGGACCTATAGCGTGTCATTAGAAATCTTTCTTTCCATTAACATCCCTCCATTAATCAACACTCTTGGGTATAGTTCAATCAACTATGAATTCACCTAACAATCAGCTTCAAGGTCACATTTCTTCTATTTATTACAAAAAGATCATGTGAGGGATTTTTTCAAATACACACACACACAGACACACAGATACACACATAGACACAGACAGACAGACAGACAGACACACACACACACATATATATATGCTGTAAAATATTAAGATCCTCAAAACAAGTGAAATTGAATACTTATGACTCCACATAAGGCACACTAGCCAGAGAAGCATCCTGCACACAGAAGACTTCTCAAGCAATATGGAAAGGGAGTTGAAGTTAAAAGTCAGGAGGAAGTATAGTGATTTTCAGATCACTAGCATCAGAAGTGGCCCAGATTCTGACAAATATTACGCAAGTCTAGCTTCTTCAGAGTTACACAGCTGACAAATCAAAAATGTGGTGCATGTGGACGGCAAGTACTTCTCTTAAACTAGAGTACCCATGGCATCCCTCCCTCTCAGTCTCTCACTTGTGACAGAAGGTTCCACTGATGGTTTCTGACTGGTGGGAGCTCAAGCCCCATCCAGACATGTACAAGTCTGTTTGTATCCTGCCCTGCCTCTGTCCTTGAGCCCCAGGACATCTCTGTTAAAAATCTCTCTGCCATTACCACTTGAGCATGTCTTCATACTTCAAAACTAAAGAATGAGCAAGCCTGAGTCCACCTGCTATGCTAAGTGATCTGCAATGACTCATTCCTCAGATACCCTCCCCTGAGCAAGCAGTGCCCCAGAATCCTATCATAACAAGTTGACAATCCCCATTTTTGTTTCACATACAACAGCAACAGACAAACCCACCATCAAAGAGAAGAGTGTCATCTTGTCACATAAAATGGGAGAACAGATGTTGTTGTGGCTGCTGGGAGGCCAAATCAACTTTTTCTGAATTTGACCCTGTGATTTTAAGGAACCTGAGTACTTCTAATCTGCCTGGAAGACTTGTAAGCCAGTTTTCCTTTCCCTGCCTAAATGTGTTATGTCTGGACATTTAATTACCTCATAGGGGGTGGGAGTGGAGCGGGGCAGGGAGATGCAATGAGAGGGATACAGAGGAATGTGTCCATTTGTAGTCTTTCACATGACTCCACAAATGGCTCTGGTTGTCCTGGCTTCATTTAGCAACAATGTTGGTTTCTTGTTCTATACCTTTAAATTCTAAGAAATCTAACTGAAAAAATCATAGAACCAAAGAAGTACGATATGAGACAAAAGTATGATGCATCTGATCAAAAGCTAACATAATTTTATAAATTAAATTATATTTATTATAAATTAATAGGAACATGGCATCAAGATCCATCAAGGGAGTAGTATCATTTTACTCTTTGCTGGACCAGACTACTAAGTAACTCAGTGGATAAAGAGTCAGGTCAAGAGATGAGAGATCCTAGGTTCAAATCTGGCCCGTGACACTTCATGACTGTCCTTCCCTGGTCATCACTTAACCCCCATTGCCTAGCAATTACTGCTCTTCTGTCTTGGAACTAATATTTCGTATGAATTCTAAGACAAAAGGTAAATCATAGAATCAGACTGGCAAAGACGGCAAAAGATGCAAAAAGACTGGAGGGATTAATGGGAAGGGAGGCTCACTATTGTTTTGTTGATGGAACTGTGAATCATGCAACCATTTTGGAAAACGATTTGAAATTATGCAAATTAAATAATTATGATGGTATGTCCTTTGAATCAGAGATAAAACTATAAGACATATCCCCTAAGAAGATCATTGATAAAAAGAAACTTTCATATAGTTATTTACAAGCAGCACTCTTTGTGGTAGCAAAGAACTATTGACTAGAGAATGTCTAAAGAAATTGTGGTACATGAATGTAAGGATATGTTACTGTACTGTAAGAAAGGATGAGTATAATTAATACAGAGAAACATGAAAAAACTATGTAAGTTGATGCAGACTGAAGTAAACAAAAGTAAGAAAGGAATGTAAACAATGACCACAACAAAGTAAATGGAAAATACAATAACCACAAAATAATCAGAAGTACATGCTGTAGGGTTACAAAGAACAAACATGGCCCTAAGGAAGAGTTATAAGAAGATGGCTTCTAGGGGCAGGTAGGTGTGGATTGAGGACAAGGTCCAGAGAAGGAAGGTCCTGGGTTCCAATTTGACTTCAGACATTGCCTAGTCGTGTGACCCTGGACAACTCACTTAACCCCCATTGCCTCACCCTTACTACTCTTCTGCCTTACAAACAATATATGGTATTGATTCTAAGATAGAAGGAAATGCTTTAAAAAAAAAAAAAAAAAAGAAAATAGCTTCTACCATCCTGTGCATAGATGGGAGGTCCTTGGGTATGGAGCATTGAATGTACTTATTTTCAGATTTTTTTTCAATATATTTATCATCTTTACTAACTTTTTTCTTTTTCTTCCTTTTCCTTTTAAAAATATTCTTTGTTATGTGGGATGGATCTCTGGGAGGGGAAAGAAAAGATACATGGGGAGATTTGGGTGATGTAAAAATAAAACAGACCAAGAGAAATTTAATTTGTTTAAAAAAAAAAACCATTGAACCACAGATCTTAGAATTGACACTATATAAGATTCCAGGGCCAGTTCCCCTACTTTCAAGCTAAATAGACTCTCTGCTGTATCTAGGGTCTTATTAAAGCTCCCCAATTTAACATTCAGAAGTACCAATAACAGGAAAAGATTATTTTTCTTTTTTGAGAAATAGGAATGTGTTCCATCCCAATCAAGCTTAAGAATGATCATGACCCATTTGGTATGGATACTACACACACTGATGTCCTCGAACAGGCCACCCAGATAGGCTTCAAGCGCTAGTTGCTGGTCTCTAGCAGCACAGTTCTGATGGGAAATCTTGAGCAATTCCATGCACACTTGCAAGTTCAGAGGATTTCTGATAATGTCTGATTTCATGGAGAGGTCATTACCCAACCTGTGGTGATACCGTTTCTTGACCCATTCAGTAGAACACTGACACATCCTAGACATGTTAAATAAACTATGTATGTGGAAGTCTGCTTCCTGAGCAGTTTGTACCCTGAAGTTTCTCAATGTTGAAGTATAATTAGTTCACAATATAAATTGTGGTCTGCATAGGGGATAATACTAAAGATCCTCTCCTGGGGGAGACGGTAGAGAGAAGTAGAACGGAAACAATTCCTGGGGCATAGAAACCCATTATAATATATGAATATATTATAATATGTGACATATAATAATATAATATCCTTTATCAGTGCTAGCAAAGCTTACCAATGATAAAAACTTGGAAACTTTCCATATCTCACAGACTTATTTCATCACAATTTCTTCTGAGGCACACAGTTTTCCATGTTGGGAGGAAGATAAAAGACAAGATTGAGATGGATTTTTTTCTTTTCTTTTAAACCCTTCCCTACCATTTAAAAATCAATACTATGTATTGGTTCCAAGGCAGAAGAGCAGAAAGGACTAGGCAATGGGGGTCAAGTGACTTGCCCAGGGTCACACAGCTGGGAAGTGTCTGAGGCCAGATTTCAACCTAGGACCTCCCATCTCTAAATCTGGTTCTCAATCCTCTAAGCCACCTAGCTGCTCCCTGAGATAAACTTTTTCAAAAGGCAATCAAGCATTCACCCAATTGGCCTTTGGAAGTATGCTCTGATTTCTGGACTTTTATAGAGAGCCCAGAAAGGTACAGTGGCCTTCTGCCTGCTTTTTGAAGTATTTGGGCATCACCACAGGCAAAAGGACAAAAGAGGCGAGGCAAAAGCAAGTAGAAACATTTCTTATTATCATTCAATATTATATTGGCTTGAGCTATCAATAGGATCTTTCCTTCTATTGTGCCAAACACTTTCATGTCTTAATTATCCAGATATTTCCTTTTATCATTAGCTTAGCACCATCATCATCACTATTATTATTATTATTAATACTAATAATAATAATAAAGCTTACTACTAATAATAACATTGTTTAGTTGTTTCAATTATGCTCAACTCTTCATTTGGGATTTTCTTGGCAAAGTGGTTTTCCATTTCCTTCTCTGGAGCATTTTACAAATGAGAAAACTGTGGCAAACAGGGTTAAGTGACTTGCCCAGGGTCACACAACTAGTAAGTTTCTGAGGCTGGATTGGAACTCAAGAGGTTGAGTCTTCCAGACCCAAGCTGAGTGCTCTATTCACTGTGCCATCTAACTGCCCTACTACTACTAATAGCCAGCATTTATATAGCACTTTAAGTTTGTAAAATTTTATCATATTTAATCATCACAATTCTGGGAGACAGGCACTACTTACTATCTCAGTTTTTATAGAGGAAGAAAACTGAACTTAATACAATTAAGTGATTTGCCCAGGTTCACACAGCTAGCAAATCCATGAGGCAGTTCTTGCTAATTCCAATATTCTATCCACTTTGCCCCTAGCTGGATCTTCCTTTGTCTGATATTCTGACCTCATCAGTCCCCTGAGCCCTCTTCCAGATTCGGATGCTGGCTCTGCTATTTTTTAAACTATATGACCTTAGATAGGTCATTTCACCTCCTGAGACTTAGTTTCCCTCTCTCTAAAATAAGAGAGTTGAACTAGCTGAAAGGTTCCTTTCAGCTTTGCATGATATGAGATGCCTTCCAGAAAGGCATGTCTTCACATGACCTGTTGCAACTACATCCTTGGTGATCCATATGATATTGTTGCAGGATCATGGCAGATCAAATCTGTAATCACCACCATTGAAGAAACTATCTCTTCCATGAATGTAGAATATCCCAAGCATAATTCTTCTTGGTAAAAGTGCTTGGAATCCTTAATCCAAGAATCACTGTCATCTAGGTGGAGGCATTTGAAAACCGATATCCCTTGTGCCTGACAGACAGATAAATGCAATCAAAGATTTCCTCGCGACAGGAAGTGGGAAGTAAGCCTGAGACACCATTCCCAAGGGAAAGACCTCCATCACAACACCCAACACTGCAACCTCTATTCAGAGGAGGGAAAGAGCCGGTGCCCTGGCGTCCCACACTGTTCCTGTGCAATCATTCTACACAAGTCTAATGAGGAAGAGCTGAGAGCCAGAAGAATAACAAAATACAGCCAGTCCAATGTTTGCGCAGCAGCATGGGAGAGGAATTTAGGTAAGCATGAAGATGTGAAGGGGGAGAAAAAGATCACATTCCAGGAAATAGGGAATATTTCCTCTCTCATTCAGGGATCTGAGACAGGAGCTCTATTTACAGGCCCCATTTGCCTTTCTTGTTCCACCCCCTACCCCCAAAAGTCAAACCCAGCTCTAAGATAAAGAGAAAAGAAACAATCCAACCAGTATTTTGTCCCCCCTCTCCCCCTTGACAGCCCATTTCTCACACCTCAGGCACAATATCAAGGCCTCAGAAATCATGAAATAATTTAAAATGCAAATCACTTTGCTATATGGCAAAAGATTCAGGATTTCTGGTATGTGTCCTCTCTCCATCAGGCCAGACCATAATCCTTATGTGCTAAGGACATAGTTTTCACAAGTTTTTACGTCCAAGATATTTTATCACCTGGTGGGTCATCTTCTAGTGGCTGGCCCCTTCTAAACTTAGCTAAGCTATTCCCTCAGATGAGTTCACACCTGAACCCGTTCAGTTTGGTTAGGACCTGCCATAGCCACCCAGAGCCCAGAACGATATCCACAGCATAATGAGGGCTTCAGTCCAAGAAATGAGAAAACAAAATTAAGTTCATGTTTCAAGGCATCAATTATAGCTCTGGATCTTAACAATGTTTTTCACTTTTAAGACACAGGGAACTTCTCTAGTTAGGTAGGTAGATGATAGATAGAAGATAGATAGGTAGATAGTAAACAGACAGATAAACAGATAACTAGTCCTACACAAAATGTAAATATAGGTGAATTTTTTCTAGGGCCCTGTCTCAGCCTCCCTTTTCAGAATCCCCTCCCCATACTACCCTTAAGATTAATCTCTCTTTCCCATGCGCCCTCGGAACTTCAGGATCTCAATCTTTCTCGAGTCTCCAACATTATGTCATGCTCTCAAGAATAAACTCTATAAAATTATACACCCTGAGATGTAATGGACGGATAAGATTTAAAGGGTCTACCCAGCCCTCTCCCCAAGAATATTTAAATTGCGAATCCTGAAGGTAAGGGAATACACTTATAAGCATATAGTTTTAGGCAGAAATGATCTGATGATGGATTTTTTTAAAGTAGGCGATCTTTCCAGCCCCCTTAAAATCATACTAGCTAGGTGGCCACCTATTTCATCTGTAAGACAATATGGCAACTAGAGAATACTAGTGAGAACACTGATATGTTGCTTTCGATACTAATCATTCTATTTATGGTGGTTTGGGGGCATGTTTGTGTGTGTGTGCATGTATGTGTGTGCACACATGTGTATATCGCTTAGGCATGAACACCTCAGAAAAGATAATTATCAGTGACCTGTGAGAAACTCTTTGGCCCACCATTTAGTCTGATTGGCTTCTTATATGCTTTTAAATTTGAGGAAAATTTTAGATGAAGGGAGATTGGATGCTAAACTGAATGTGGGCTACTTAAAGTTATATCTAGTAAAGGAAAAAGAAAATGAACATATTTTAACAGAGAAAAATGGGTAATGTCAATAAGTAATTCAGTTAAAAGCTGAATTACTTATCCATATAACAGGAGAATCTAAAACTAAACCCATATGCACATATTTGCAAATATCCAGAGATAAAGCATGCTAGAGAAAGAGGTCACAAGCCACATTTCCTCCTCTCTAATGACAGCAACAGACAAGGAGAAAGGCTCCCCTAGTTCATCAGAGGAGGAAGGGAGTTTCCCTAGAGAGCTGCAAAGAATTAGGGTTAGCTAAAGAATCAAAGAACCCAGGGTAAGCTACTACAACAGCAGCCAAAAGGGTAGGAACAATTTAAAAATCTGGTTTCCTCTAGGGCTTAACCAAAGATATAGTAAATCTAACAGCAGCTGCTGGGATTCTATAGCCAGTTCCTATGGTCTCAGAAAGTTTGGGGCACAGCACAAAATTGGAAAGGTATAGGATCTGCCCTACTAAATGCCAGGTGTTAAAGTCTTATATGCTTTCAGGGAAACTTTTATATAGCCTATTTCTCAAAATTATTTTCTTGTGAAATCCCTCTTAGAAATAAGATACTACCAACACCAACACCACTAATACTATCAAAATCCTCTTGCAGCACCCCACATATTCCTATCTAAACTAATCTGAAAAAATATATGTATTTTCTAGGAATTTTTACAATTCCAAGGAGGGCCCTACCATAATCAGAAGAAAGGGGACAGAGAAAATAAAAATTAAAATATAACTATCTAAAGAATTTTTCCACATTCACAACCATTCTATCTATAAAGAATAAGAAAGGAAGTTTCAGAGGGGCATATTTATGCTTGATATAAGGGGTGGGGGAGGATCCTAAAAAACAGAGTTACCTAAAAGTAGAAAGAGCCAACTGAATAGAAAATAGATTCATCCTAAATCAATCAATATGCATATATCATTTAGTATGTAGGAAGTACGGTGTTAAAAGCTTCAGAGAGAGAAAAAGAGTGTCTTGTCTCCAAAGAGCTTACATTCTAGTAGGAGAGACTATATGTACATAAATAAATGTGTGCAAAATGCATACAGAGTAAGTGGAAGATAGCTTTAGAGAACAAGGCACCAGAAACCAGAAATTGAGAAAAAACCTCCTACAGAAGATGGCATCTTGAAGGAAACCAAGAATTCTAAGGGGGCAGAAGTATGGCACCCAAGCAAGCCAGGCATAGAGGAGAGTGTATGTGAATTCATGGGTATAGGAGATAAGAGTATCTTGTACAAGGAATAGAAAGTAGGCTGGTATGGCTGGACTCATCACCTTCATGAGGCAGAATAATATATAGGAAAAGATAGGAAGGAGCCAGGTCATGAAAAGTTTGGGGGTGGTGGTGGTTGTAGTTTAATTTTTAGTTTTTTTAAAAAAATTTTAGAATATTTTTTCATGGTTACAAGATTCATTTATTTTTCTCCCCCTTAAGCACCCCCCCTCATCCTCCCCGTAGCAGACACGCAATTCCACTGGGTTTTACATGTATCACTGATCAAGACCTATTTTCATATTATATTCCATATTCCCAATCATATCCCCATCGACCCATGTGTTCAAACTCTTCTGTGTTTCTGCTCCCACAGTTCTTCCGAATGAAAAGTTTTAAATGCAAAACCAAAATCTACTGCCCTTGCCACTTTTTAATTCCCTTTAGATTGTAAGAACTTTTCTCATCAGGGATCTCCTGAGTCCACATTCACAGATTCCCACAACAGTTATCTCTATATTCTCTCTTGTACTGAATATCTGTGACACCTACTTGAGCTGCTTTGCAAATAGGGAGTTCATATATGATTCTAGACTTGGGTACCACTGGAGTTGACTGAATGGGGAAAGGGGTGGCATGATCAGACCTATATTTTAGGAAAATCACCTTGGCAACTGAATGGAAAATGGATTAGAGTGGGGAAACATGAAGCAAGGAGAACGTTTATCATAACAATAGTCCAGGTGAAAGGTGATGAGAAGGAATGAACTAGGAAGGTAACTCTGAGTGGAGAGAGGGGAAATATACCAAAGATGCTATAGAGGCAGAAACAAAAAAAGATGTTGTGAGTGAAAAAGAAGTGTCGATGAAGACACAAAGATTGTCAAAGTTGTCAATGTACATCTTTAGGTAAATGCTAAATGATTCATTGTTCTGTATAATGGACAGAGGATTTTTGTTCTCTCATGAGATTCGATTAGATGGTCTACAGGTACCTTCTAGTTCTGACATGGTAAGATCCTGAATTTCTCAATAATTATGTGTTTGATTATAAAGGCAGACAAAGCACCATTAAACCAGGAAGCAAAAGACAGATCTCCAAAATACAACCAGTATCTCAGCCATCAACAATAGATGCCAAAGCCCCAGGCAATCTTCATAACTTGTAGAATGACTTGGGTTGAGTTATTTATCAATTTTTTTTTTGCTTTACTCATGTGTAGATAATATCATGTTCTGTAACAGTACCATCAAGCTACAAGGGAAAAAAAACCAAACCTTGTACCTTTCAGATAAAAGAAATACAGCCTCCATTCCCGTTTTGAAGGTTATCCAAACCACTCGCTTCTTTTCTTCATTCTTACTGCCTTTTCTTAGACCTGAAAATTCAGTTTTTTCGCACCTTCACTTGAGGTTAGTGGCCAGATGATTCTAACTACAAGATTTCTGAATAATCTCTGAACTTGTTATTTATGATAGAAAGATAAAAAACTATAATAGAGAAAGAATGCTGAATATAGAGTCAGAAGGCTTGTATTCTGGTCCTGACTCTCCCTCTAACTAACCGTATACCTTGGCCAAGTCAATTAATCTTTCTAGGCCTCAGTTTTCCCACATATAAAAAGAGAAAGTTGATCAAAGTGAAACCTATGAGTCCATTTAGCTCCCAAAGTGATAGACTCATATTATAGACTTTTGGAGTTCTGCAAGGCCTTGGATGTCATCTACTCTACTCGTGTATAATGTGAACTTATTTTTTTAAACCCTTACCTTTCATCTTAGAATCAATATTGTGTATTGGTTCTAAGGCAGAAGAGTGGTAAGGGCTAGGCAATGGGAGTTAAGTGGCTTGACAGCTAGGAAATGTCTGAGGCCAGACTTGAACCCGGGACGTCCTATCTCTGGGCCTGGCTCTCAATTCACGGAGCCACCTAAGCTTCCCCTTAAACTTCTTAAGGGCAAGGACCTTTATTTTATGCCTTTAGAATACTTAAGCTTTACATAATCAAGGCACTTAGTAATTGCTTGTTAAATTGATTTGGACCTCCCTTACCAAAAAAAAAAAAAATTAGAATAAAATATAAGTTCATACAGAGCAAAGACTAGAAAAAAGTAGAGTGTATATTTAAGGGTCCTGTGTAAAAGATGGGTGTCTAGAGAATTATAACTGAAACTACTTCTGTGATCACCAGAAATGTAACCTGAAAACTCCATGCTGTCTGTGCATATTGTTTGTTATTTTTAAAAGCATGAAAAGAATAAAGTCCATAAACTTGCTTCTTGCATAATTGATCAGACCTATCATCTTTGAACTAAATATATTATGAGATTACCTGGAATATACCTTTGTTACCTGTAAATGTGCATATTGGCAAATTTGATGTATTCAAACATCTGTTAGGATCATGGAACAGAAGTTTTCCTATGAGGAAAAATGAAGGAAAGTACAAAAAAGTAAAAAGCTACTAGTTATTACATGATGGTTTATATTTTCAGGGAGTCAATGTCTTCTCCAGGCAATTTACAGAACAATTCCAGAACAGCATAGTATGGGAACCTGATATGAGTGTACGAGTTCTGGCTTGATTTTCCTTGATTCTACTTTTTAACCATATATGTGACCATGGTGAGGATACTTTCCCCTGAAAAACCTTAATTTCTTTACCTGTAAAGTGAGGGAAATTATATTCCCACAGCTTTCCTCCACATTATTGGGAGGGTGGTAAGTGGGAGAAAACTTTGTAAATTGTAAAGCAATATTATAAGGGTAGCTAGCTGGCACAGTGGATAGAGTACCAGGCCTAAAGTCAGAAAGATTCATCTTCCTTGGTTCAAATCTGGCTTCAGACACTAGCCATGCACCTCTAGGCAATCCTGTTTGCCTCAATTTCCTCATCTGTCAAATCTATAAAATGAGATGGAAAAAGAATGGCAGACCATTTCAGTATCTTTGCTAAGAAAACCTCAAAATGGAGTCTTGAAGAATCAGACAGAACTGAAATGATTAGACAACAGCAGCAACAATGAAAAAGGACATCATAATGTCAAAGAATTCTGGATTTGGAGTCACAGAAATTGGGTTTGAGTGCTGTCTCTTCCGCTTCTCATGTGACCTTGGGAAAATCATTTTACCTCTAGGACTCAAGTTCTCATATTTACGATTACATCGTTGAGTTGTTCAGTCATGTCTGGCTGTCCATGACCCCATGGACCACAGCTTCCCATGGGGTTTTCTTGGCAAGCATACTGGATGGTTTGCCATTTCCTTCTCCAGTGGATCCAATGGATTTTTCTTTCTTTATGGTAATAAAATTATAAGACCTCTAAATTCCTTCCCAGCAACAAATCTTATGAACTATTAGTAAAATGTTAGCCATTATAATTGATATTATTACATAGGACTTCTTTTATCATCTTATACCACCATCACTGGTAACCTCAATTAGTAATGACCTCTTCCCACCCCCCAACCTTCTTGCAAATCTCTGCTGGAATTTTTGAAATGTGATCATATGTTCAAATTAACTACTCCTGTGTCCTAACTATTTACCAGATTCTAAGCTCCATGAGGGCAAGGCCAGTGCATTGTTTGAGCTCTCTATTTGCATCAGCACCCAAAATAGCATTCTACACACACTATAGGAGCTTAATAAATATTGACTGAATTGGGTTGAAGCAATCATTTATTTGAAGAGTTCTGAAGTATGTTGTCCTGTCACTGTTAAATTTGGGGAAGTCCAATCTAATTAGAGAAAAAACATCCATTTGTTCCTGAAAAATAATTTTAGGAAAGCTAAAACATTTTAAAGAGCATATATAGGAGATAGAACAAAGCTAACAATGTTGTCACAAGAGCTACAAATTGAGTCAAACACAACCAGACCACTTCCTGTTGTATGTATTACTTTGTGGAGAGAATGCTGGGCTTGGGGTCTGCAAAACCAGAGTTCAAATCTGGCCACTAACTAGTAATATGACTTTGAGCAAGTCACTTAACCACTGTTTGCCTCAGATTCCTCATGCAAAATAGGAATTTTAATAGCACCTACCTCCCATGCTGTCATGAGGATCAAATAAGATAATATAAGTATCCCTTCCATGCCATGGGGGTGAGGGCATAGAGCCCCACCAAATCTGGAAAATCAATGTAAAATTTTTGGGTTCTGCCTTCATATCAGGGAAAAAGTCTGAATTTTTTTCTTTTTCTTTTGCAGGGTGTTTATGGTATATATTTATGGTATTAAAAGATAAAATGTGTTGATATCATATAATACTCTACATATATTTTATGCATTTATGAATTTCTAAGCCTTTTCTATATTGTCTGCTGGCCTTTATCTGCTGCTTCCACAAATGCCTGCCCCCCAAATTCCAATTTAGTTTTTATGCCAGTGTGTGATATATTGAAACTTCAATGGGAAAAGGTACGATGTGGAAGGAATACCTATAAGTGAAAAGCACTTTACACAGTGCCTGGCATATACTAGATGCTATATAAATGTTAGCTCTGATAATGATGGTGGTAGTAATTAACAGAGTGTCTATCACATAGTAGGCTCTTTATAACTATAAACTATTTTTATTTCACTTGTCTGAGCCTTAGTTCTATACTTTATAAAATAAGGATAGTGTATTATTTCAACATTTTCTTCTGAATATGGTATCATATCTTAAAGTGCTACCTAGTTCCTTCAAAACATTTAATGATCATTGAAAGAATTAGTAATTATATTAATTTATTATAAGTGGGTACTTCTAAAAGGCTCCTAAGCTTTTAAAAACATTTCATTCTCTTAAGTAGTCTTAAACATCTCTCTGCCATTCGCTTTACACTTTTTATTTGCTTTGTAGCTGCTGTGTCTTCTCTTACCAATTTGAAATCTGTAGTATGTGTATCAGTGGGGAAACATAAAAAGGCTACATTATGTTACAGTATCTAATTATTTAATGACTAAAGTTAGAATTAGTTACAAATGCATCAATATTAGTTGCTTAATTTCATTATCAAGTAACCCATACTGAGAAAATTATGTTACAAAGATTAGCCTGATAATGGTAGCAAGAAACCAAAAATGTAGCCTGCTAAAGACACAATTAATAACTTCACAAACACGTATTAGGATTCGCCAATGAAGGAAGCCTAACATGCGCGTTAGCCAACTAATACCAATAAGAGCCATTACTAAGATTTTGGCTAAAGCATATATGCAGAGGCTCTTTAAAATGATAAACACAGAATAATCACTTTAAAAATCATGTACACCAATGGGGGGGAAAATGAGAAACACCAGAGAATTGCTATCTGAAGCCTCATGTGTTATTTTTTCATTTGTAAGCACTAATTAAGAAATGAGCTCCATCTATGATGATCCCCGTAGATTCTTTCCACTGAAACAACTGACAAATAATGCACCAAAGGCTGAGGTTGTACTGAGCACATTTATGAACTTGCTCAAGATCAGACACATCATTCATCTACTTTTCAACACGACAGCATACTTGGGTAGTGATGGATCTGCAAATACACGTCTGTACTGCTCAAGCCTCTAGGCTCCTGGTGCCTGTGTCAACAACAAACCCTTTTCCAAGCAAAATGATTTGGTGCACTTTTAATCTTCTTTGACAATTAAAGCTCAAGTGTGGCATGTTTGTGTTTCAGGTGAAAGGTTTGAGATCCTAAGAGAGAGTCATCATCATTACGTCAAAAACAGGTCACTAAATAGTACTATTTCCCAAAATTCTTTGGTTAAAACATTCTGTAGCAGAGTCTAAAGAACAACAAGGCACAAGTTCTCATTAAATAAAGAAAATAAACAGCCCTGAACAAATGCCTTCTCCAGAGACAATCAGTATTAGAAATGCAACATAGGAAATCGTCTGAACCAAAGGCAGATTGAGGCAGTTGGAACAATTCATATAAGATGTCTAAACAATATCTGAGGGGCAGCTAGGAAGCACAGTGGATATAGCACTAGGTCTAGAGCCTGGGGGTCCTGGGTTCAAATCTTGCCTCCAACATATCCTAGTTATGTAACCCTAGTCAACTCACTTAACCTCAATTGCCGAGCCTTTACTGCTCTTCTTTCTTAGACTTGAGACTAAAACAAAAAATAAGTGTTTAAAAAAGGTATCTGGAAGGAAGATACATAGAATACAGAGATGTTAGTATCTCATTTCAGGATGAAGGAAATCTAGTACTGACTTTGGAGTAAGAGGACCTAACTTTAAAACCCAATTGTACCGTGCAACTTTGAAAAGTAACTTTATCTCTCTGAACTTCTAAAATTAGAGATCCAGACAAGGTGGCTCCTAAGGTCTCTTCCAACTCAAAATTTAATAGACATCCTTACTAAGTCTCTATGATTTCACTCAACATAATGGGTAGGATCATAGAGACTTGGAAATTATTAGCAATGTTCAGTCTCTTAACTAATTAAGCTAACTTCATGCAGATTTTTCATACTACTAAAAATATTTGAAAGAACACAGTGGGGAAAAGTTATCTAGACTTACACAAATTTGTAAAATTACCAAAGTTCATCTTTTTGGGCATCCTTTTCCCCTGACCTTTTGGATGCCTCTTCATCTTCAGGTACACAAAGTTCTTATGTTCTCTGCACCTTGATCTCTTCGGATCCCTTCAGATCAAAGACTAATCCATTTATACTTTTAAATTAAATCTACACCGATAAATTACACTTTAGTGTGAATGAATGTCAGCATCACTGTTGCTCTGTGGGATATTTAAAAGTTTGAACCTTTCATCCCTAATTTTAGAATGAAACATTCTAAATTCGTGGAGAAGGTAGACTAAAGAGCTTTTTGATGGTCTTAAAACTTCTCCATGTATACTCCTACCTTAAAAGCAAATATTTGACTGTTACAGGGATGATATTAGTAAGGTAGTGGGGTGGAGGATCAGAAGGTATAGGTAGGCTGAGACCTTTTCTTATCACCTGATCCTCTGATTACCTGGATAAGATAAGCCCAGGTTTGACATTGTGGTAACTAATTGGAAATTTATTTCTAAGATATACTAAGGTCAGAGAAGCATGTTCTCAGAGGGCAAAAATTAGCCCTTGCTTCTTCCAGTCAAATTCTCTGCATCAGGAAACTGATTGGCTTGATCACATTTCTTCCAGCCTGTCATCAGTTCTGTTCAGGGTTTACAAAAGATGAGCCCTGGGACTGCAGAATGTAGGCATGACAAGATATAAGCAGACCCAAATGAACTGGGGTGGAGTCACACCTACCAATCAGCATCTGTCAATGGAAACAGGCTATTGCAGAGAAAAGACCTAGGGAGACCATAGGCAAGAGGTGTACTATTCTGAAAACAAATGAACATATGTTTTGTATTACCTCCCACAGTTAGGTCAGGCCTAACTCAATATAGGATGGGGTTGGCAATGCTGATCTGATCATATGCAATCCCCATTACCCTTTACATTTTTCACCCCAGATTTCTCTAAAGGATGTATGAGATAAAAAATGATGACAAGTGCCCAACTCAACTGTGTAAATGAGCACAGTGCCACACTCTCAAACAAACACAACCTGGAATTAGAAGGTAGAAATAAAAGGAGCAGTTTTTTATTTCCTTCATGAAAGAGAGCACTTCAATGGGCTAAGAAGTGCCCACTGACTAAGCAGCAAACAGGCAATATATACAAGTTCTCAACACAAGGCTCCTCTCCCCTCCCCTGTCAGGCCCCACGCCAGGTCCTGACCTACAATCCAAAACACCTGTGAGATAAGTGAAGCAACCAAGTTGTTCATTGCCCTTTCTGTGTTGCATCAGTCTCCCTCCCAGGTTTGTCCCAGAGTTCTCAATCAACAAAGTTAACAAACTAGAATGCCCATTCCGAGAATAGCACACTCAATTTTGTCTCACACAAAGATATTAATAGATAGCTCTTTACCTAGATGCTTATATAGGACCTTCAAATCAGAGGTTCCATACTTACATAAGTGATTGAGATCAGTCCATACATGATCTTCTGAGGGCCTACCCTTGGATTACTACTCTGCAGATTTTTCCTAGGGAGAAGTCCAATAAATTTTATCTTCATGTTGGGGACCTCATCTGAATTGGTCAGGGTATGAAAGGCAGCTCATGAGAACCACATCCAGATAATTAAAGTCTTATGTGACCCTGAGATCTTCCCCTTTCTTCTCTCAAAGAAGAGAAGATACAGGAAAAGATCATACATTTTTTTTAATCCTTACCTTCTGTCTTAGAATCAATACTGTGTATTGGTTCCAAGGTAAAAAAGTGGTAAGAGCTAAACAATGGGAGTTAAGTGTCTTGCCCAAGGTTACACAGCTAGGAAGAGTCTGAGGCCAGATTTGAACCTAGAATTTCCCATGTCTAGGCATGAATTTCAATCCACTAAGCTACCTAGTGTCTCCCAAGATTCTACATTCTAACCTTTGGTCCCTCTAATGGCCCATTGCCCCTATACCACCTCCCTTTCGGTAACTCAGCACAGTTCTAACTCCTTTCTCTAATTTTCTGCCTCTACATTCCAGGAGTTTAGGGATTCACAGGCATCTTCTTTTTTTCTTTCTTTTTTAAACTTTTGTAAAGTGATACTTAGTAAAGAATATATAGTAATATCAGAAATTTCAAAAGTTTCTCTCTAACCAGATAACACATTCTCCCCTGTACCATCTTGGACCCTGGGCACAACTTCAAAGCAGCTGTTACAAAATATTCTTTCCACCAAGTTCACTTCCAAATGCAGCATTTCCAAGGGACATGTTGCCAGTCACCATTTTTGTACTTTGATTCAGTTGCTATATTGGATTTAGCAGATCTCTTGGGACTTTGCCCTTCACCAAACTGGGCTATCTGCAAAATTTGGAATCGGTCTCAGCTTGAAGCCTGGTAACATCTCACTATCCTATACTTCCAAAGCTCAAAAGTTTGAAGCCTAATTGGATATTCACATTTAAGAGAAAAAAGAGCAAACATTAAGAGGTCCAGAATAAGATTTCTATTCTTGGGCTAAATGCCAGCCTGTGTGGAAAGATTTAGGCCTAAAAATTCTCACCTCATCCAGAGATTTACAAAATGTCTTTCCCAGTTTAACCAGCCAGGCAGGAAAGAGTTATTACATACTTTCAATGTGTCCTTTCCATCCCTATCCTACCCCCCAACTACCTCTGCAAAACTGCCTTCACTCCAACTTCTATTTCTTTACTAAGATATTCCTCCGATCTTCATGGGCCGGAGTTTTCTCTTTAACTTTTAGGAACACTAAGTTTATTCTTTCCAAGTGAGGATGAGGGACAAGAAAAATGCTAAACTTTAGACTCCAAAGCTCTTCAAGTCAGGAGATGGGGAAGATAGAGGGAACTGTAAGATCATAGATTTAGAATTGAAAGAGACCTTACAGAAGATCTAGTCCAATTCTCGCCTAATACAGATAAAGATTGAAGCCTTTGCCCATGGTCACAGAACTAGTAAATGACAGAGTCAAGATTAGAACTCAGATATTCTGACTTCAACTCTATTTTTCTTTCTAACACCATGCTGCAACTCCAAAATTCAAGTCATAATGAGAGGAATGAGAACCTTAATGAATTTGTAGTCAGATCTCTTTTTCTTTTAATGAGTGTGTATCTCTGTGTGAGAGATAAAGATCAACCTATCAGCTATTTTTAAACTTTTTTTTAATTACATGTAGAAATAACTTTTGACAATTGTAATCTGACATTTTTTGATTCAGATTCTCTCTCTCCCTTCTTCCCTTTCACTTTCCCCAATGTGGTAAATGTTCTGATATAGGTTGTACCAGTGCTATCATGTAATACATATTTCCATATGCTTCATGCCATGAAAGAAGACATATTACTCATACAATAAAAATCATGAAAGAAATAAAATTAAAAATGGCATGTTTTGTTCTGCAATCAGACTCCAACAGTTCCTTCTTTGGCTGTGCTCATCATGAGCCTCTTGGAATTATCTTAGAACCTTGCTTTGCTGATAATAGTTTAGTCCCTTACAGCTGATCATTATACAATATTTCTCTTACTATATACAATGTTCTCCTGGTTCTGATCACTTTATTTTTCATCAGTTCATATAAACCTTTTCAGGGTTTTCTGAACTTATCCCGTTTATCATTTCTTATGGTACAATTCCATTACAACTATATACCAAATCTCATTCAGCCATTCCCCAATTGATGGATATCCCCACAATTTCCAATTCTTTGCCACTACAAAAAAGAGTTACTAAAAATATTATTGAACAAGCAGGCCCTTTCCCCTTATCTCTAATCTCTTTGAGATATAGATGCAATAGTGCTATTACTGGTTGAAAGGATATTCATGATTTTATGACTCTTTGGGCATGATTCCATATTGCTTTCCAGAATGGTTATATCAGAGTTCCACAGACAATGCATTATTGTTCCAATTTTCCCACATCCTTTCCAACATTTATCATTTTTCTTTTTGGCCATATTAGCCAATACGATAGGTTTAAGTGGAAACTTAGTTGTTTTAATTTGCATGATGATTTGGAACATTGTTTCATATGACTACTGATAATTTTAATTTCTTCATCTGAGAATTGTCTGTCCATATCCTTTAGTCATTCATTCATTGGGGAATGCTTTGTATTCTTATAAATTTGACTTAGTTCTCTATATATTTGAGTAATGAGGCCTTTGTCAGAGAACTTATCAGCTATTAAAGAAAACTACCAACACTGATGGATCATAGACTAGGAGATGGATAGGACCTCAGATATCACTTAATCCAATCCTCTCAGTTTCTAGATGAATAAACTGAAACCTGTCTGGCACATATTGTTGTTGTTGTTCAGTTATTTCAGATGAGTCTTTGTGACTTTATTTGGGATTTTCTTGGCAAAGATACTGGAGTGGTTTGCCATTTCCTTCTCCAACTCATTTTATAGATTAGGAAATTGAGACAAACAGGATTAAATGACTTGCCAAGGATCATCCTTGTCTGAATGTCTGAAGTGAGATTTGAACTTAGGAAGATAATTCTTCTTGACTCTAACCCTGGAAGTCTACCCACTGCACCACCCAGCACACAGTAAGTACTTTACAAATGTTAGCTATTGTTTTTTATTAACAATATCACTGAAGGAGTGAAAGAAAAGCCAAGATTTGAACTTCAGGTTCCTAGACTACAAGTCCAATACTCAGTTCTCTATGCCATATTTGATTACATATATATATATATATATATATATATATATATATATATATATAAATGAAATAAAGAAAAACAAAAATATAAGAATTTGATTCTGTATAAAATTAATACTAAGTTTCATCTTTATTATTTTTTTTTCATTTTATTCAGTTGGTTAGTCTTCATGATTTGTTGTTAATGTACAATACTTGAGGGAATGGCCTCTCCAAAAGAAAAAACTATCCTGCCCATACCACTTTTCCCCAAATTCAAATTGGCATTCATCACCCCACCCTCTTAGGACACCAATATGGGAGACGTTTTCTAAGATATCAAAGTACAGGATTGCATTCAGCACCAGTGGTAGGATATCTGAACACATGAGTCACTCTAATCACATCAATAAGGAAATATTTGCCTTACTAAAGGATTATGTTAGAAAGCTAGAAAAAAAAACAATAAAAATCCTCTGAAGGAATAAAAAGTCAAGAATCCCACAGGTAGCAATAAAAAATAATCCTAAAATCTCAAGAGCAAATAATTTTTTTAAAAAGCAAGATAAAAGAGAACCTAGCAGTACTAGATCTCAAACTATTCCACACAGGAATAATCATTAAAATGATTTAGTTATGGTTAAAAGCTAGAGAATGATCAGTAGAATAGATTAGGCATTCAACATACAGAAGCAAACGAACCTAGTAGCTTAATGTTTGATAAAATCCAAAGGTATAACTGAGGCTGAGAACTAACGATTTAACAAAAATTTCTGGGAAAACTAGAAAGCAGAATAGCAGAAATTAGATTTAGACCAAAAACTACCACAGACCAAGATTAGCTCCAAATAGATAGGGGTCTTAGATATAAAAGTCATATGATAAAGAAATTCCTTTCAGATCTAGAAACAGGGGGGAAATCCATGATCAAAAAACGAGATAGGGATATTCCAGAAGATAAGATAGACCATTTTGGTTACATAAAACTGAAAAGGTTTTGTACACACAAAAATAGAAATAAAAATGAAATGGATAATGGGGGAGGGGGACTTTGAATCAAAATTTTCTGGTAAAGGTATTATTTATAAAGTATATAAGGAATTGATTCAAACTTATTAGAATGAAAGTCATTGCCAGATTGATAGGAATTGGTACTTATGAAAGAAAGACATACAGTCAGGAGTCATGAAAAAATGTTCCAAATCACTAATAATTAAAGAAATACAGATCAAAGCAACTCTAAGATTCCACAACCTACCAATCCCACTAGGCAAAGATGACCAAAAGATAAAATTTATAAATGTTGGCAGGGCTTTAGGAAAATAAGCACATTAATCCATTTTTCGTGCATCAGGTGATCTCAGGTGATCTAAATTCTGGCAACTTAAATCATAAAGATCAGCCCAGGCCTTAGCTTTTTATTCATGAGGGCTGTGGTTATATGAAAACATGCAACCCATTAAAGTGCAAAGTTAAGTACAAAGACCTTTCCTTTTCTTCCTGGTAGAATTATCTGAGAACTCAAAAGTCTCCCTCCTCTCCTGCCCACTGACAAAGCTGACTGGATTTGTTTATTGATTTGACAACATTTTTCTTCACGTGGCTATGTCATAGCACTTAGCAAATTCTGTTCTTTCAGGAAATATTGCTTGGTTATTTCAGGCCATGTAGGCAGCTAGCTTCAGCCAGATCAGCTTATAAACTGAAATCGAGAAGCAGATAGACTTAGTTGCTATCAGGTAAATAAAGCAAAACACCCTTTAGATATGAGAAATGGACAAACCACAAGAGGCTCTTGTTTCTTAAAACTAGTGTGATCTCTTCTCAGTATCTCAGCAGATTTGCAGGACACATCATTATTTCAGAGAATCTGAGTTCCAATCCCACCTGTGAAATTCCCTGCCTAAGTGATCTTGGCCAAATCACTTAGTCTATTTGGCCTCAGTTTTCCTATCTGTAAAATGGAGTGATCGGGCTAGCTGGCTTCTGAAGCCCCTTCTAGTTCTAAGTTTATTATTTATTGTTGGTCATTCATTTTCAAAAAGGACCAATGACATCACAGGATGATGTCTTGACTTGTGTTTGAATTGGATTCAAATAAGGCAGAGTTGCACAAAGTGTTGCACAAAGTCTTTTCCAGAGTTATGAGGTCCAATGGCACGTCAGGATGGCTGGCAATGGCCTAGGATAAAGTTGATTGGCCTAGGCTACTTTGATGTTGGACCAAGCTTTAAATGCTCTACAGGGCTTGCTTCAACCTTTGGAACAAATTCTCATCTGTCCCTTCCACTGGAGGATATCTTCACATGTAGACATCTCCCTAACTCACCAATCTGCCAGTTACCATCAATCTGGTTTAATCCATCTTTGGAGGTGGTTTTACAAGGTTGTGGCCATTGTGTATTCTGCAGTTTCTTGGAGTCACAGGGGAGAGCTGGGTGAAAGGTGGGCACCAAAGGTGGGTGAGAAGTCCTCTCTGAATACCCCATACACTTCAGCTTAAAGTCTATGATCTATTTGCATGAACTCTGTAGGATGGTACTTGGTAAGAGCTAACATTAAAGGTTTTAATGTCAGCAGGAAAATTAAATGATTGCTCAGGAATTTTTGGCTTTCTAGAAAAGGTTCAATCCTATACTGAATGATGTGCATATACTGGAATAAAGAAGGTAAGATAAGTTTAAAATATGGAATGTTTTTCAACTAGTCGGTGCATTTGGGCACTTGGATTTTCCTGGTCTAGCACTGATATCATAGAAATAATCCATCTTCCAAAAATAGTTTTTCATTCCCTACAATGCTCTGTCTACTCTCAGACATCTTAGGAAATGAATAGAAGATGTGGGAATCATCATCTAAAACAGGAAACAATCCAAAATGCATTTATTTCTAGTAACTAATCAATCAGTATTTATTAAGAACTTTCTAGGTGATAGACATGGTAGAAAAAGGAAACAAACATTCATTAAGCACCTACTACATGTCAGAAACTGTATTTAACACTACAAATTTCATCTCATTTGAGCCTCACAACAACCCTTGGAAATGGGTGCTAAAATTACTCCCATTTTACAGTGGAAATAACTGAGGCAAAAGAAAGTTAAGTGGCTTGTTTGCCCAGTCACATCACTAGTAAGTGTCTGAGGCTGAATTTGAACTCAAGTCTTCCTGATTCCAAGCCCAACACACTTTTCACTGAGTCACCAAGTTGCTCTGTGATGGGAATACAAACACAGAAATGAACCATCTGCTGCCCTCAAGAAGCTGAACAAGGAATTTTCTCAAAGGCGACAACACGTACATATACAGAAATAATATAAATATAAGATACATTCATAAAAGAGAAGGAAAGGAATAGATTTACCTTTCCAATGAGATCATTTCAATCCATTTTAAGTTAATATATTAAGTTACCTCATAAAATATTCTGAAAACCTATTCTCTGAACTGACAGGTAGAGGAAACTAGTAGGATCTCCTGTGGAGACAAGGATAAACTGGGAGTTCAGTATGTGTCACTGCTTCTCCTCAAAATGAGGTAAATAAGATTCCGTGACTTGGCCCAGGGTCACATAGCCAGAAAGTGTCTGAGGCCAGATTTGAACTCGGGAAGTTGTCTTCTTGACTCCAGACTAAGCAATGAGGACTCATGAACAAGTATAATAATCTTGCATGTGAATCCCCTTTCTGAATCTATGTGTCTGTCTCTTTCATCACTGTTTTCTGCCTTTGTCTCCTTCTTTGTCTGTGTTATATATCTATAGCTACATGCCTTTTTTCTAACTGCAGAATTATTGGTTTCCTTGTACTTAAGCTCTCACCAAGGCCTTGGGGAAAGTTCATTGTCTCCATTAAGCCTCACTCCCAGTCTCTTTCAACTGCAACTGGACCATGCACAGAGTACTACTGCCCTTTATGAGCTGCAATTAGACCAGTCTAGGTTTCTTATCCTTGCATTATCATTCTCAGAAAAGAAATGTTGCTTGGTATCTGGAAAAAGTAAAGCAGAGCCCCATATGCATGGGGGATGCATTTCAAGATCTACCATGGATGGCTGAAGCCACGGCTATAAGAACACCTGCTGACCCTATATATAACATGATTTTTTTGCACACAGATGCATATAATTTTAGTTGATAAATTAAACACACAGTAAGACTTTATCATAATTCAAGGCAGTAATAATAAAACACATTGAATATTATTAAACTATACTATGTAATAGTCCTCCCTTTTCCGCAGGAGATACATTCTAAAACCCTCATTGGATTCCTGAAACTGCAAATAGTTCTCACTTTAACTTTTAATACCTCGGTTAACGTTAGCATGTAGTACTGTGCTCTCCCTTCCTGCTCCTGTCCTTGGCTTAGAGTTCCATGCCTTCCGCCACCCAAAAAATCCTCCCAGCAAAAGCAGAAAAACTGAAACAGAAAGACCATCATTGCTCCAGACTAAAGAGAGGAAACCTCTGCCCCACTCTACTCACCCAGCTATCTGCCTGAATTTGATCTGACTCCTCCTGTTCTTGAACTGTGTCACTACCCCCTCCAACACAGTAGGTCCCTTCCTGCTTTCCTAATTCCCAGGAATGACATAGGATAACAGAAAACATAGAAAGTAAAACTGGGGATAAGGGAAGACCAGTGCACTAAATTTCTGAATCAGAGATCAAATACTAGCTCTGCCTCTTACTAATTGTGTGATTTCCCTCGCCTAACGTCTTTGGATTCTAGGTTTCTCATCTATAAAATCAGAAGATTGGACTAGTTACTCTCCAAAGTCCCTTGCAACTCTAAATCTGTGATCTTATAAAAAGAAGATCCAATGCAAGTCAATACACTATCAAACCAAGAATATTTAAGATTCATTTGCCACACAAATATATATTGTAGGGACATGATAAAGTGCAGAAGAATGTAGGTTGTAATAGAAAAGCAAGGGAAGGATGTGATCTGGGTGCCTTATATAAATGGAGGATCAAATTGAGGCTCTTTGCTCTCTACTTTCTCCAATCAGTAAAGAAAGGGACTTTAAGGGTTGGGGACTTTGCAGGATGATGAGGTCCCTGGAGGGCATGATGAAGTACAGCCTAGTAAGAAAGGGAAAAAAAGGCTGACTAGATCAGGTTCGATAGGATTTGATTTAATCCCCTATGTGGAAGGGGCTGGGAAACCTGAATGCATATAAGCATGATAAAATATAATGGAAGTTATCTGCTCCCAAATTTGGCACATGCAAAGACATTCTTTAGTTGGTCCAGGATGCTACTGTTGTTGTTATTTATCCTTCATTTTCCAAGAAGATCAATTACTTTATGAAATGATGATTTTACTCATACGTGAATTGGACTTAAGTGCACAAAAGCCTAAGCCTCACTCTCTTTTTCAGTCATTCAAATTCAGTATCCAGACAAAAGTCAGAACAACTGGCAATGGCCCAGGATGCAGTTGGTGGCCTTGGCTTCTTCAATGTCTAATCAAACTCTAAATCCTCCACAGTGCCTGCTTTATCCACCTTCAAGGCCACTGGAAAACATTGTTCTCATCCACCTATTTGATTAAGGAAGTCTTCACAAGCCTGCGGTAGACAGACCCCTAATTCGCCAACAGATTTGAGGCCCATAAGTTACCCTCAATCTGCACAACCACACATGATGTGGCCACTGAATATGCTACAGTTTCTTAGAGCCACAGGTGAGATCTAAGAGGCAGGTGGACAGCAAAGGAGGGAAGCAGCTTGAAAAGAGCTCAGCAAGGCCTCATATCAGAGGTTCTAGTTTTCCTTGAATACCCCTAGGATGTATATCCAGGATGCTAACTACATGTTTAGTTTTTTTAGTCATTTTTTAGTCATGTCTAATTCTGCATGATTCCATTTGAGGTTTTCATGGCAAAGATACTAGAGTGATATGATGTGCCATTTCCCTCTCTAGTTCATTATATAGATAAGGAAACTGAGGCAAATAGGGTTCAGTGATCTGTCCAGAGTTACACAGCTAGAAAGTGTCTGAGGCTAGATTTTAAGTCAGGGAGAAGAGTTTTCAATTCAAGGCCCAACACTCCATCTACTTGTACTACCTCACTAGCCCCCTAATTGCATGACCAGGAGGTAAATTATTGATTTGCTATGGAGCTATCTAGGATTCATAGGTCATCTAGGGCCTTGGTCTTGATCTGGCTCTTTCTTGTTCAGCTGCTATTGAGAAGAGAGAAAATATGGTATGAAGCTTATATATGGCTCATGAATGCAAACATCTGATCTTCACTTTTTCCATGCCATCTTTCCTATATTAGGGAAATTAAACTACCATTGCCTATGAATTTGTGAGCTTGAAAGGTCAGGAAAACAAGCCACTTAAGTTTGTATTTTAAGTAAATTTGGTGGTAACAAATGTTATGTTGAAACTTGTGTTAAGGTTGAACCCACTCTTCCCAGGGATCGGAATGGCATGGGAAGAACATACTCACTCTGGGTAGGTGGGGGAGGGAGAAGTGATTTTTGAATTTCTATTCTTGCTATATCTTTAAAATAATTAATATAAATTGGTTAAATGGAACAGGTGGGGCTAATTACTGGTGGTGAAGAAAATACACTGAAATTTGGGGTCAAGCCAACAGTCCCTAAAACTTAGGAGGAGATATAGCTAATTTCAATCTAAAAGAGTGAGTTCAGAATCTTTACTACATTTTAATGAATGGAAGTTTTCAACAACCAAAACTAAAATAGCAAAAGGTATTTATTACAATTCTTCAATATTTATAGAGTACAAGGGATCTGCGTGTTAAAGACAAAATAAGAAACAATCCCTTCCTTCCCCTAAGGAATGATTACAAAAATAATTCAAGGCCTATTGATATCACCTTTGCAATATCTCTCCAATTCACCTCCTTCTCTTCTCTGACACTGCCACCACTCTAATGGTAACTCTACCTTACATTTGGACTATTCCAATAGTCTCCTAGAGGTTCTGCTTACCTCAAGTCACTCCCCACTCTAATCCATCCTCCTTTTAGCCACTAAAGAGATTTTCCTAAAAGCCCAAGTCTAATCATGTCACCCCTTGCCCCCACTCAGTAAATTCTAACGGCTCCCTTTTACCTCCAGGATCAAATGCAAAATCTTGTTTGGCATTCAAAGTCCTTCAAAACCTAGTCTCCCAACTCCTATGCCCTTTCCAGTCTTCTTATACCTTTATCCAGTGTTTATAGTCTCCCTTCTGTTCCAGGAAAAGAGCAATTTATCACTCTATGCATTTTTTCCAGATGATACTCATGCTTGCTCTCCTTCTTCAACTTCTGGCTTCCCTGGCCTCCTTCAAGTCCCAACTAAAATTTCCATCTTTCTGCAGGAAGTCCTTCTCAACCTCTCTTAATTCTAGTGCCTTCCTTCTTTTAGTTATTTCCTATTTATTCCCTATATGACTTGTTCCTAAGTATTTATTTTGTTTTCCCTCCCCATTCAATTGGGAATGCCTTTGAGTGCAGGGGCTGTTTTTTGCCTTTTTGTATCCCCAGACCTTAATGTAGTACCTGGCACATAATGGGTGCTTAATAAATGCTCGCTGCATTTATTAAAAATGCAGGATAATTTGTGGAAGGACAGAGCAAAGATAGACCATTAGGAGCTCTGTAAAGATTTGTCAAAGGAAGAGAGAAAGAAACTAAGGATTCTAAATGGTAGAGTTGATGATAGGAAGTACATTCCAGGCATGTACTTGAGTTCTCAATTCCCTTGAATAGCAGTTACTTTTATCCAGAGAAAAAACTCTGTTACCCTGTTATACACAGGACATCTAATGCAAGTAGCTATTTCTAAATATGAAGCCACAAAGTGAGGAATGACTCAACTTTACACACCAACCCTGAAGAAGAATGACAAAACATATGAACCACTAAGAGAGGCACAAGCATGCCCTATCATGGACAGCATTGAGCCTTTGACAGCATTTATGAATCTTTTATAGATTTTGTGCCCAAATTGCACCTTTAAGACCCCTGTGACTCCCACTGCATTACCCCAGAGAGTAGAGGGAGGAAGTGCTCTCATTGGTCTGCTGGACAAAGGGGTATGTCACGCAAAATAATGTCCTCAGGAATGGTGGAGAGGGGGAATGGAGCAGCAGCCCCCTCTGTGCCCCCAGGGCATGTATGCCATGTCTTCACCAACATGTATTTTGACAATGGCCTAAAGAAGAGTCACTAATCCTGGGTCCCAAAAATTCTCCGGGTGAAGAGATTATATGAGGTCCATGAACTTGGGTGGGAAGTAGGTCATGTTTTTATTTTCATTATCTCTAACTGAAAGTTAGTTTTTCCTTAAATTATTTAAAAACATCATTCTGAGAAGGATCCATAGACCTTACCTGATCACTGAAGAGATTCATGACAACAAAAAAAAATTAAGAATCTTTCACCAAGAGATATTCTGTTCCAAAGATCAGAAATTGAGTTCTCTTGGTTGACTTGGACAGAGTAGATACCATCCTAGACAATTCAGCTGTGGACATTCCCTTATTGGTTACACTGGGGTGTGTGGGGTGTTCAAGAAGAACTAGCACTTCTGCTATGAGAACTAGCTGAGCTCTTTTCAGGACTTTGAATCCATTTTTTGTGTTTACTTCTCACCTAACTCTTATCTATGGCTCCAAGAAGCAGTGGCATACATAGTGGCCACACCTTGGTAAAACAGTCACAGCAGATGGGTTAAACCAGGTTGAGAGTAAATGATAGACCTTGAACTCATTGGCAAGTTAGGGGGGTGTCTATTCCAAATATGTGTATACTTCCCCTGGTGAATTTGTTCTAATGTCCATGAAAGTGGCTGAAACAGGCACTGCAGAGCAGTTAGAGTTTGGTCTTATAAGATGTCAAGATCATTCACTGTATCCCAGGCCATTGCCAATGATCCTGACTTTTTGTCTTGCCACTGATCTTCCATAACTCTGAAAGAGTGAGCCTGATGACTTTGTGCAACTCTGCCTCACTTCAATCCAATTCATCAGCAAGTCAAAACATCATCCATGATGTTGTTGGGTTGTGATGTCATTGGTTCTCTTCCAAAACTTCAAACAACCACAACTGGTTACACTATGAAAATGGATTCGAAAATTTGCTTTATTTCAATAACATACTTGCATACATTTAAGTTACTTTTCAAGTTTCTATCTCCAGAGATTGCAAGAATCCTTAGGCCTCAGTTTCCTCATCTAGAAAATGAGAGAGTTTCATTAAATAACTTCTCAGGTCCTTCTAGTTCTAGATCTATATTTTTATGATCCTATGAATGAATGCATGAGTGAAAGAAAAGCATTTGTTAAATGCTTACTACAGATACTCTGTTAAGCACCGGGGAAACAAATAGAAAAAGGAAGACCATCCTTGTCCTCAAGGGACTTAACATTCTAATAAGGAAAAGCAGTCCAGCTAAGGGAGTGATGTCCAGGGAAGAGAATTTGAATGTGAAAAGTCACAAGGTTGATGAGTGGAGTCTTAGGTCACTTGCTTGATATTCCCTTTCCATGAATGACAGTATTTATTTAACTATTCTTCCAGGAGTAAGAGGTGGAAAGTATCACTAGAATACTGCTTATGGTGGTACATCAGAAAAGAGGGCAAGTGTGTAGTGTGGTGATTCTGCAACCAGTTAGATATAGTGAAGCCATGGACCAGAAGCCCACAGATCCAGGCTGATAACTCAAGAATCAGGTCTGAGGCAAAAAGGGCAGGAGCAGTAGTATTGGTTGCCAAACAGCAGCTCCTATCAGTTGATCTGGGATAGCTTAGCTACAGATCCATCTGAGGGCTGAACATCTGATGACAAATTCTTGTCAACCTGCTCTGTTCTTGACTTCCTCTCTGATCCAATGAGAGATTAGAGATAGAGATGGAGAAAGAGATGGAACTAGAAATAGAGGTAGAGATGGAGAAAGAGAAAGATAATAGAAATGCAAATAGAAAGAGATATGTCCCAGGAAATTCTCTAAGACATATCTAAGTTTTACCTGTGTAAATATGTGCATTCATCAAACTTGAATATGCTAGATATATTGACAAAGATAGACAGACTGATAGACAAGAAATATGTGCAAAAATACCTTTAAGACATATCATTAGCTTTACCTGGGTCATTATGTGCATTCATCCAATTTGCATATGCTAGATATATCGACAAAGATAGACAGACAGACAAAAAAAAAGCAAGTAGAAAGACAGATTCCAAACTCCTCAGACTCTATAGAACATGGTAAAATGAATAAAATGTTCTTGGCCTTAGAATCAGAAAGACTTGAGTTCAAATCTTCCTTCAGACATTTACTAACCATGTAACTATAAGCAAGTCACTTAACTTCTCAATCTCCATTTCCTCAACCATAAAATGGAGGAAATAATACAGATAGCACTTATCTCACTGGATTTCTAATAAGGATCAGATGATATGATGTATGTAAAACACTTGGCAAGCCCTAAAGTTATTATTATTATTTATTGTTATTATTATAGTACACAGTGCCCTCAACTTATTCCCACTTAGCCAGAGCAAAGATAGTTAGTTGATTTATTTTACTCTTCTTTGAAATTTCATCTTGCCTCTCCCCCAGCCAATTCAAATAATCTATGTTTCCTGCTTCCTTCCTCACAGGGATAAGGGACAAGAACTAAGATCCTGATATATAGAATCCAACTAAAGCCCTGGCTTAGACAACATTGCTCTGTCCCAAAGTGAAAGAGCCAGCCAAGAGGAGACCAAGCTCTAATCATAGTATAATTCATCATTACTGGATTCCAAGCCCTCAAAGATGCCCAAGAAATTACCTAATCTAATAATAAGAGATGAAAGCATATAATAGATTTTGTTTGAACTTAGGAAAAATGGGGTCAGGTTGGATTTAGTGCATCTCATGCTTATTCAAAAGAAACATGGTGGGTGCTAAGCATTGCTCAAATTATCGGGTAACATTGTGCCCCCATAAGTCTCTGCTCTTTCTGACATGGGCCATCAGCCGCTTTGAAAAAAGCAAGGTTGCCTCAGTGAGCCTAGTATCTTGGTCTCAGAATACATCTTGAAATCCGTTTCAAACGCTATGCAGACCCCAAAGCCTTCAAGAATATGCCAGAAAACAGATTAAGTAAGAGCTACGCTCTGACTTGAGTATCATACTGAGCTAACATCTGTTCAGTCTTCTTCTCAATTTTCTTCAGCAGGCTGGCGGATGATAAACAGGAGTGTGGGGTATGGGTGGCAGCAACGGCGGCTGGTTGTTTTAGTAAGGCTTTTAATTAAGAATTCAATTCTCAATTCCCACATGGATCTGAATGCTACATTGAGAAAGAAGCGGTAAGGATAATAACAACCCCCTTCCTTTGGAGAAACTTAAATCTTTGTAGATTCCTTAGGGAATTTTTACACAGGTCCTGAAAATTACAGAGAAGGATTATCATTCTGCCCATTTTCCAGATGGGGAATTAAGATGGGGAAGGTTGATTTGCCTATCATAATAATAATAAACAAAGCAGTTTATTATTCAGACTGGAACTAAAATCGAACATTCTTGCTTCTCAGGGCAGTTATCCAAAATAGCTCACTTTTTAAAAAAATTAACCAAGTGGATAAAATGAGGAGAAAAAAAGGGAGTTCTTTGATGATTCATAGGTATCCAGTAACAGTTCGTTTTAATTATGCTTTTCAAATAATGCAATATCTATAATTTTTCTGTAAACAAATATATTTCTTTCTCACTCTATCACAGATCTGTAAGGTCATAGGATATGATTGAGAATAAAAAAGAAACAAGTGGTTTCTTTCATTTAAAAAAAAACAAAACACAAAACTTTTGAAATGGATGACCCGGGTGAAGCTAGATAACTTTCTAAATGCATAGCAAATGTTTTGCTTATTCCTAGAACTCATAAATTCTAACCATTTGACATCTTGGGTAGGGATGTTCTAATTACTCCAGAAACAGGGCTAAAAGTCAAGACCTAGTTTTGAATGCCACCTGCAACAATCATTAGCTCTGAGACCATTAACAAATCGTCACCTCAAAGGTTTAGTTTCCTCCCCTAAAAATGACATAATGGCATTTACTAAGTACTTTCCTTATAATAATCACACAGGTGTATTATTAGGAAAATACTTTATGAGTCTTAAAATGTTATGTAAAAGTGAAATAATAATAATCCTACTTCTATTCAATTAAAAAGGCAGTGATTTTATCCACCTGTGCAATAGTCTACTGAATATTAACTATATATTAAAAAATGGCTGGATAGTGACATCTCGGGACCATTTCCATCTGAACACCATTGAAAAGGAGGAAAACAATCCAATAACAATAGTAAGATTTCTCTGTTTCTGTTGTAATCTACTCATGATTAAGTTACTAGAGCAAATAAGTAGCTTCCTGAGAAGTAGTATGATATATGGATAGAATGGTGAACCATGCAGGAGGCAGGGGTTCAGATACCATCCCTGCAACCTACTAACTATATAACAACAAAGAAGTCCTTCAACCCCTCGGAGCTTGTTTCCTCATTTATAAAATAGGAATGGTAAGAACTATCACAGGATCATAGACTTGGAGCATGATGAGACTTTGGAGATTATTAAGTCCAACCCTATCACTTTACAGATGAGATCATACTTGCACTACCTATTCCTCATATACTCACTGTAAAAATTAATAAATAAATAAATTTGCAAACCTTGAAGCTTTAAATAGATGTCTCTAAAGTTTCGGTGCAGTTTTAAGTATGGCCCAAGTCCCAAAGCTCATTGGAATGGGATGCTCTCCTCATTTGTAGAGATCAAATGTCCTGCATCTGCATGAGGGGGAAAGCAGATTTGAAGAGAACAGAAGAGGAGAGCTCCAATATTTTCAGTCTTTTCAAGTTCTTAAGTCTCTTGGAGTTCTACAGTTACTTTGAGTGCTTCTCACTTCCATCTTCAAGAGAGATGAATGTTACCACTCCCACTTACCTTGAATTTGAAAACTCTATCCCCATGACTAACAATATTTAAGGGAGATATAATTCTAACTAGTTATGCTCATACTCTCTGAGGAGAGCAGAGTGGCTAAGCTTTTGGCCCAACCTCCTGCTTCCCCTGCTCGCAGGAGATAAAACCTCCCTTAAAGAAGGTTTAGGGGGAGAAGAGGCAAGAGATGATTCTTCTGCCTCCCTTTGAACTACATAATGATACCACTATGCTACATGTAGGGTAAAACATTTATTACATAAGTTTTAATAACTTAAATGAGAATTGAGAGTTCTCAGTTGAGAGAATTAAAAGGATTAGGAATTGAGGATTTAATTTTTAATTAAAAGCATGACAAAGGGCAGCTAGATGGCATAATAGATAAGAGTAGCAAGACTGGAGTCAGGAAGATTCGTATTTCTTAGTTTCAGTGCAGTCTTAGACTCTTATTAGCTGTAAGACTTTGGGCGATCACTTAATCCTGTTGGCCTCAGTTTCCTAATCTGTAAAATGAGCTAGAGAAGGAAATGGTGAACCACTCTAGTATCTTTGCCAAGGAAACCTCAAAGCATGAGACAAACCAGCTTCTCAGAAGCTTCTACTTATTTTAAGTTTTAAATTGTTAAACTGCACTAAGACATTTGGGGACAATCTGTAATGTCACTTCTTTTTTTCCTAAAAACTATTTTCTTTAGAACTAGAGAAATGCCTTTGAGATCCATTTGTCTATTTTCAAGAGTTATATAGCTCCTCTTACAATATGGTCATAGATATTAGAGACCATTTCATCCAACTTCTCATTTTAGTGATGAGGAAACTAAGACTGAAATATCTAAGTGGCACCTTACTGAGGTAATCAGATACTAAGAGAGATTAAGCAACTTGCCTAAAGTCAAACTGATCACAGATGGCAGAGTTGAAATTCGAACCTAGAGCCTCTCAACCTAAACCCAACATTCTTTTTACTGGACCAGGTGTGATTACTACAAGAGAATTAAATTAGAAGAATGGTTCAAGGCCCATAATCCCTTTAAAAACTATGCATGATGGACAGCATAGATGTCTCACAAAAGCAAAGCACATCTCTGAACCAAACCTATCTCTTTCTATTGAAACCTGAAAAATTCAGTTGCCTTAGAGATGGTATAGTTACTAGCCATCAGCAAAAATGAACATGGTACCGAGAATTTACAAGGAAATGTATTTAATTAAGTGCCATCTGAGCCACCCACACTGTGAACAAGCATTCTGCCAACAAAGGCATTATTGTTGCCAAGTTCCTGCCAAATGTTATTTTCCTAAGTCAGTCTGTTTTTTTTTTTCCTGACAATCTTGAACAAAGAGTTCCAGATGGCAATAGAATGTGAGAAAGCCAAAGCACCCACAAACTTAAATCCCTCCAGATACAGAAGAGCCCAGAAGAACCTTTAAGATACTTGTAGCAGATCACAGACAAACCTGAAGCCAGAAAAGGGGCGGGCGGGGGGAGGGGGAAGGATGCAACTTAGAGTCAAAGGTCTTCTGATGACAAAAATGAAGTTTTGAAAAATTCCACCCTTCAGTGAATGACTGCTTAGGAAATCAATATATTATATTAAACTTAGCCATGGGGAGACAAGATACAATGACGTTCCTTCCTAAGCAAGTCAAAGAAAAGAAGTATTTTTAACATTAGGAAGTGAGGGATTTTCTAAAAATACTCTCCATACTTCCAGTGTGGGGGAAGGTATTTTGTATACATAGTTTCTAGTTCCTGAGTTTATGTATGCAACCATAGCTTATACACACACATATAAGGGCTTCTTGACCGCAGGAAAATGTAGATGTGTAAATGGCAACTGAAGCTATGCAGATTGGTTCAAAGCCCTTGTCAAAGCTTATTGCACATCTTGGATGAGACCAAATTTTAAAAATCAGGTCCTACATATTTTAGAACTGGAGTCATATAAACCAAGTAATTGAATGTGGGACATTAATAATTTTGATGTGTGTAAGAGTTGCCTTCATCTATCAACCATAAATTAAAAGTAAGTTGGGTATAGAGATCAGTATATTCACAGAAACATTTCAGCTACTTTCTGCAGCAATGATCTTTTCATCTCCTGCTATTTAGCAAACCAGTGGATCACACTATTATATGATTTGGGACCAAATCATTGTCATTGCCTATGGTCCAAGCTGGAGCCAGTGTGGGGTAATCAGAGCTTTGTCCCAGGGCACTGGAATTAAGAGAGGGACTGCCTTCCTCCTATACCAATCACAAAATATTTGGTTTCTGATAGTAGATATAAAAATAGCCAGACCACCAAAGACAATGGTCTTCTATTTCCTAGATTTTCTAGTTTAATGCAAATGAGGCTTTCCCCTGCTTGGACCTAATTTCTTTTGTTCTTTATAACCTAAAATTTTTTCAAAGTATTTTCCTTTATACACAAATATCACAGGGAAGTTTTTCAGAAGTTTTATTAAGTTTAAAACCACAAGAGTGATTTAAATCTATTTTGGGAGTAACTTCCCCAAAAATTCTGTTTCAAGGTTTACAGCTCCAATTTACTGTGTCTCTTAGATCTATGTAAGCGAACATGTCCATGAAAGGTGTTACTAAGTTGTGGGGGAAAAAATCACTACACACACACACACACACACACACACACACACAAATAAAGCAGTCCTTTCCCTTAAGGAGCTTATGTTCCATTGGATTTTGTATATTCATTTATGGGTTTCTTAGCTTAAGTTCCCAGAAAGCCCTCAACCAAGCAGTCTACTGCTATGAAAAGAATTCTTTCTGAACAATTCCCAGTATGCAAAGCTAGTAGAAAATATTTTCAGGACAGCTTCTAAAAGTTTCAGCATCAGCAATTTGTCCCCAAATGCCTCAATGGTAAGGACAGAATTATCATAGAAATGGGATGGAGGGGGCAGTAAGAAAGACCTGAAGGGGCTAAATATTTTCTTAGGACTGAAAGGAACAACCCAGCTTCCCTTCTGCCACCAGCCAGTAACCATCCATCCCTGCCACACTATCCTCTCCCACCTCCAACTTCTAACTTCAGCAACTGCTCTTTTACCCTTTTATTAACCTGGCTACCATCTCTGATTTCTGGACTCCTCCCCAAAGCCAATGGCCCAGATACACACTGTATTTGCCACACAAGCTTGTCATATTCCACAGTCAAGAGTAAAAAGCGTCAAACTCTATCCTGCCTCCTTTTTTTGAGGGGGAAGAGAGAGTACAGGGGCTACAGGCTCAAAGGTTCTTGTCAGCTGCACTATGATCCAGTACAGACTAGATATGTTAGGGGTTGGACTATCCCTTCCCTGATGTGACTACCATTATTTGTAAGTGGCTCACAGGAAAGCCTTCACGGCACAAGGAAAATGAAGAGGTGGGATTCTGAGGCTTTCCCATATCCCAAGTAAATTCCTTCTTGTCTCTGCTTCCTCCTCATAGCTGTTCTTATGGTGTGTCCTTAGGTTCCCCTTGCCTTGGTTTGCTACAACACCTTCTATGTCGTGCTGATTAGAGGAATCAGCAAATGACCTCCAAGGAACTGGTACACAAATCATATGGACATTGATTCCATCCACTCTTGTTTTCTCCAGCAGACAGCACTTTCAATCATCCTCATTTATTTCTCTGGAATCTTCAACCACTCCCTATCTGATGTTATGATTAAAATTCTCCAGAGACTATATATTAATTTATAATTATTTATTAGTAAATGCGAGAATCACATAATCACCTGGCCGTGCTTAATTAATGTTTGCCATGCTTGTCTAGCCAAAAGCTGCAGAGCCAGTAAGAGTGTCCGTCCCAAACAATCCAAGAGTCAAATGCCCCAAAAGAGACCTTCCAGCTTCCTTAGTCCCTTCTCTTATAAGGCCATCAATGTCAATCCTTCTGCATCTCTCTGGTTGGACAAACTCAATATCAGTCCAGTCAGAGTCCAGTCTTCCGGATGCCAGGAGTCATTGAGGACAAGGGCCAGCCTCTTTCAAGAGCCAACGAGCCACCAAGTCCTCTGGCATCTTCCCAAAGTATGCACGTGTATCCAAAGAGTGGGGCTGATACCAACCAAAATGGGTTTTTAAAAGGACTTATAAGGGGTACAATTTATTTTTAATTCACATACTTCTCCCTTCCCTGCTGCTTTCAAACATGCCCAAATCTCTTCCATTTTAACAAACACCTTCACTAACCTTACCATATTTTCATGATATTGGTCTATATTGCTCTTCTCTTTTTCAACTAAATTCTTTTAAAAATCTGCCTCCATCTGCTGCTTCCACTTTCCCTCTTTTCCCTCCTCATTACTTTGCAACATGGCTTCTAGCTTCAATACTTAACTGAAACTACTGTCCAAAGTTACCAATGATTAAATAATTGTCAAATATGAATCTTTTTTTCACTCCTCATTCTTATTGACCTGTTGCATTTGACATTGTTGGCCAGCTTCTTATCCTAGATACTCTCTCCTTTTGGGTTATTATGTCTCTGTTCTCTCTTCTATTCTTCTGCTTCCTTTTCTTCCTGTGTGTGTGTGTATGTCTCTCTCTCTCTCTCATTCTCTCTCTCTCTCTCTCTCTCTCTCTCTCTCTCTCTCTCTCTCTCTCTCTCTCTTTCTCTCTCTCT
>NC_058130.1:619888603-619933650 GCF_016433145.1 Gracilinanus agilis
TCTCTCTCTCTCTTTCTCTCTCTCTCTCTCTCTCTCTCCCCACATATATATATGTATATATAGCTATCTATATGTACTATCTATCTATATATAGTATGTGTATGTATATACATATGCACACTGAACATCCAGCCTGATTCTCTCTCTTGAGCTTTAGTGATCCTCTATGTCAGTGATGGCAAACCTTTCAGAGACAGAGTGCCAGGCCCCACCCCACCCCAGACCAAGTGCCTTGCCCCCCCAAGAGACCAAGTGCCATGCCACATACCCCTAAAGACTGAGAGCCATGCTCTCCCACTCCCATCTTGCCCCTCAGCTATCCCTTACCCCAGACAGGGGATGGAGGGAGCTGCTGGGCAGGGGGATGAGTGATAAGAAAAACGTCCTCAGTGCATATGAAGGAGGGGAGGGGAGTGGCCCAAGTGCTCTGCTCCCCTCCAGTTCTGCCACCTGTGAGCTTCTCACCTTACCCTCTTGTGCACTCCCATTGGACTACTGGGCAGAGGGATTGGTGATATGAAAAAATGTCATCAGGAACAGTGGAGAGGATGAGGGGATCAACTCTGCCCAAGATCCTCTGCCTTTCTAATAACAAACCCTTGGGGGGGGGGGGGTTACAGCACATGTGCCCATAGACAGCACTCTGCATGCCATCTTTGGCACACATGTCATAGATTTGCCATCACTGCTCTATGTCTAAAAAAATTGCTCCTTCTTGACCTCCACTTTATAGAATCCTTAGCATCCTTTAAAATAAAATTTGATTGCTATCAATTACACAGTGTTTTTCCTGAGCTATGGAGTCCTGAGAATTCTTTCCCTTTTGAAATTGCTTTGTATTTCTTTGTTTAGATTTGTATACATGTTGAATCTCCAGAAGAATACAAGCTACTAGAGAGCAGAGACAATTTTATTTTTTTTCTCAGTGTCTTGTACACAGTAGGTGTTTAATAGATGTTCAATAATTTGAACTTCATTAATTCAGTCAAATGTTGAATGAATGAAAAATAGATAGGATATTTATGAAATTGTATCTGCAATTTGTGAAGTCCATTGTGGCATGGCAGGAAAAGTCCTAGCCTTGGAGTCTGGGCTTGAGCTAATACTATGTCTGCCACTAACAATCTGGACAACTCAAGAAACATAATTTCTGCCTGAACGTCAGGTTTATCATCTGCAAAATGAAGGCCCAACTGAAGTACAGCAGAGGTTCTTAACCTTTTTGGTGTCATAGATCCCTCTGGCAGTTTAGTGAAACCTATGGATTCCTCAGAAAAATGTTTTTAAAAGCATACATAGGATTACAAAGGAAACCAATTATATTGAAATAGAGTTATCAAGATATTCTTAAAAACAAGTTTATGACAAATGTTGAAGGGGATGTGGAAAAAAAAAACCAGGACTATTAATACACTCTTAGAGGAACTATGACCTGATCCAACCATTTTGGGGAACAATCTGGAATTATGCCCAAAGAGTTATCAAACCATGTGGACCTTTTGACCCAAAAAAATCATTAATAGGTCTATTTCCATCAATTATTAGGTTATTCCATTAGCTGGAAAATGGCTAAATAAGTTGTAGCATATGGTTGTGGTGGACTACTATTATGCCATAAAAAATGACAAGCAGGTTAATTTTTTTTTAAAATATAGTAACACTTTGGGGGCAACACTAGTTGGCTCAGTGGATTGAAAGCCAGGCCTGGAGACAAGAGATACTGGGTTCAAATTTAGCCTCAGACGCTTCCTAGCTGTGTGCCTAGACCTTATTGGTCTTTTGCCTTGGAATCAATACACACTATTAATTCTAAGATGGAAGGTAAGGGTTTACATTTTTTTTTTAGTTTGGAAAAACCTATATGAAATTATGGAGTGAAATAAGCAGAATCAAGAGAGCATTATATACATTATGAATGTTATATATATATTATATATATCATGTATAATGTTATATTATAACTTTAAATACAAGATAACTTTATATACTAACCGTAATATTATTTGAAGAATGACTTTTTGATGTCTACCTCCATAGAAAGAATTGAAAAATAGAAATAAATAAGACAGTTTTACATATGCAATATATCTTTTTTGGCAATAATGCCCTATTAAATGGAGGATGGGGAGGGAGTTATTTGGGTATTTTAATGTAACAAATAAATAAATACATTTAAATTGAGAAAACAACAATAACAAGTTCATGGACTGCAGGTTTAGAAGCCCCACATTAGATGATTAGAGGAGACAGCTCATGAAGAATTTATAGGAAAGGACATCAGAAAACCTTGATGTTTGAGTCCAGGGCTAAGAAAACAACCCAATGCAGGGGTATTGTTAAAGATAAACAGGGCACACTGGCCTCTGGAGTCTCTCATTTATCTCAATGAGCCTCTGTTCATGTGAGTAATTAGATTATCACAGATCCTGACTTCATGTTATGACCTGATTGAAATCCAGACCTAAACTTGTCCTGGAGCATGTGATAAACCAGATGAGCCCGAAGCTCAGTTGTCACCACCTTTTCAAATACAGGCATCTTAATTAAAAAATTATAAGCTAGAAGTTTGCCAAGGAATCAGATAAAACTTCAAAAGAAAAGGGATAGCTTTCTTCTAGTTTTAAGGGCAGGCCCAAGGTTGGGAGGGGATGAGGTAGGAATGAATCCAAGACAGTTTGAGAAATTTGGGCCACAGTCTAAGCAGAGCTGGAATACTCCTATGGGAAGAGAAATGTTAAGAGTTAGAAGGAAGATGGATTGAAGTTCACTGAGGACTACATGGGAAGCAAGTCTGTCCAAAGATGGTATTCAGGAGTAGACAGAAAACAGACCTGTTCTAGCATGCAAGGGAAAACACACATATCATGTTGAGCTCAGATATGCATTGGGGCCCTTTGGAAGTGGGCCAAGAAAGGGGCATCTTTTCTGTTGTAGATGATACCTTGGGTCCTCCTGTTCCATTACGTGAAATAGAACCAGAGCTCCACCTTAGCTCCTGAAACACAATCATTCTAGCCCTGAGAACATAATAAGAAACCTTGAATGAGAGACAGCTCGGTGTAGTAAGAATAATGTTGTTGGTCAGTTGTTTCTGTTGTGTCTGATTCTTAGTGATCCCATTTGGGGTTTTCTTGGCAAAGATCCTGGAGTTGTTTGTTATTTTCTTCTCTAGCTCATTTTATAGATGAAGAAACTGAGGCAAGCAGGGTTAAGTCACTTGGCCACAGTCACTCAGCTAGTATCTAGAGCCAAATTTGAATTCAGGTCTTCCTAACTCCAGGCCCGGTGCTCTGTCCACTGTACCATCC
Source organism: Gracilinanus agilis (assembly GCF_016433145.1). Lineage (NCBI taxonomy): Eukaryota > Metazoa > Chordata > Mammalia > Didelphimorphia > Didelphidae > Gracilinanus > Gracilinanus agilis. Next base: position 619,891,912 of record NC_058130.1, read on the forward strand.
AATTGCCTTAATAATGATAACAGCTAACATTTATATAATGCTTCTATATGCAAGGCATCATGCTAAGTGCTTTACAATTCTTATCTCATTTCACCCTGTCACCAGCCCCAGGAGGTAGGTGCTATTATTATCCCCATTTTACAGATGAGGAAACTGAGGCAAAGGGCTGTTAAGTAATTTGCCCAGGGTCACAGAGTTAAGTGTCTGAGGCTAAATTTCAACTTGGGTCTTTCTGACTCCAAACCTGGTGACATACTGTTGGGAAGATAGAAACCCCTCCCCCTTATACTTGATTGGATTTTAGTGATAGTGATAGATTTAAGATAATCAATATTGTGATTCTAAAGTGATTAGTATAATTCCATTATAATCTTAATTACAATTAGTAGAATTCATGATTTTTATAAGGATTTCTAAATAAAGCATAAAACTGCTTCTAAGGGGACTTCCAACCCCTCCCTTAGTTAGCACTTCCCTTCTATCATGAGATGCTGACCATCTGAATTTCATGTCCCAAAAAGGTGCAAGTATGCACACCCTTTCCTATTTTGGAAATAACTATTCTCTCCCCAGATCAGATGAGTCTGAGGTAATGGTCATCACTATTCTCTAAATAAGGGTATTTTCTTGTGATTTGACCTTTTAGAGCAGTGGTTCCCAAACTTTTTTGGCCTACCACCCCCTTTCCAGAAAAAATATTACTTAGCGCCCCCTGGAAATTATGAAACTATTTATTGAACTCAGAATAGAATGTAATACAAAAAAAAAAAAAAGTGGTCATCACCGCTTCCCTGGATCGCTGCAGCACCCACCAGGGGGCAGTAGTGCCCACTTTGGGAATCACTGTTTTAGACTAATATGGGTTTTCCTAAATGAACTAACCAATCAGCTGTGTAGCTAAGATGCTAAGTCTTGTGATATAAGTCATAAATCTTGTTTGGAAATATTCACTTTGCTACTGTCCTAGTATATAAACCAGGTCTCTGCTGCCGGGCATTTGCAGTTTGCAGGTTTCTAAGTAAGTAATTACGCACAGTGACCGGGGTTATTTGGGAGACTTGGCCCTCTTCCAATAAACTCTAAAATTCTACCTTGACTTGGAAAAATTTCAGCTTTTGACTTTATTTACCTAAATTGTATATAATAGGGAGGTGGGTAAATTTCCATGACAACACTCTAGATAAAATGCGGCATTTGGAATCAGGAAAACCTGAGTTCAAATCCTACTTCTCAAACTAGCTGGATGACCACAGGTAAGTCACTTCACCCTTCTAACATGAAGTTTCAACATCTAAGAAACTGGGACAATAATAATATATGCAGTTAATACCCACCTAACTGGGCCATTATTGTGAGGTTAGAATATATGAAATCTAAGTAGAGGGCTTTGCCAACCTTAAGATGTTCTATATATTTCAGTTATTATTAAGAGCCGAGTAAGTTAGGCTAAGAAAATAGCTTTTTCAGTAATAAAAAGTTAGACCTGAAGAGATACATTATGGAATAAGACCTAATACTGATAATTATATGAATACAATTTATACAATGATTTAAAGTTTGCAAAGCACTTTATTATTTGACCCTAACATGAGCTTTTTATATTATTATATACATTTTATAGATGTGGGAACTAAGGCTGAAATATTAAGTGACTTGCTCACAGTCACAAAACAAGAAGTCACCAAGGCAGGATTTGAACACAGCTTTTTTGGGCTTCAGATCTAGCTCCCTCTTCATTATGGCTCTCTGCCTCTCAAATGAATTTCACAAATCTTGATGACAAGATAAAAATTTTCATTAGCACAGTGCCTAACACATAGTAAGCTCCTAATAAATGCTTTTCATTTATTCCATTATATCAAGAATCAGTATAAAATAAATGTAGATGCAGATTTAAATAAGTTGATTTATTTATTCTATCTGATGAACATAGAATTAAAATACCCACCTAGAAAAATTCCATTTGGAGACCTGATTATTATTCTTTTTTTTTTTTTTTTAAATAAACCTTCCCTTTCTGTCTTAGTAACAACTCTATAACAGAAGGGCAAGGGTGAGCCAAATTGGGTTAAGTACCTTACACAGACAGGGTCATAGATGAGAAAGTGTCTCAGGCTAGAATTTTGAACACAAGTCCTCCTGACTCCAGACCTAGGCTCTATCTAGGTGACACCTAGTTTCCCCCTGATTGTTGTTCCTGAAGACTGGCCATTTGAAGGAAAATAAGCTTTTCCTTTCATCAGTCATCCCAATTCAGATTTCCCTTACTTTTTCCTGGCAATTAAACTGTCATAGGATGTGAGACTTGGAAAGGTGGGTAAACAGTTCAGAAGATCATAAACCCGTAGACCTAGGCCTGGAAGAGATCTTAAATACCACCTTTATTTTATATGCAGGGTAATTGAGGCCCATGGAGGCTAATGAATTTACCTAAAGTCACACAGGAAATAATGAGGAAACTCAAATTCAGAGAGCTCACATCACCAGTTCCCCTGCATACAGTGCTGATCTGAAACATATAGAAGGATATACAGTTCTGAGCATCAGAATTAAAGAGGGATGTTGGGGAAGTAAAGAATGTAAAGTATCTAAAAAGTATATGAAGAGTACTTGAAAAAGTAGACAAGTAAAACTGGTCATTTAAAAAAAAATAATGTTGAATTTAGCAAAATGGGTACAATTTTATCATAATTTCTCCAGAACTTGTTTTGGTGCATTAATTGTTCTCTTGGTTCTGCTTGTTTCACTCCTCATGGGTTCATAAAAGTCTTCTCAGGTTTCTCTGAAACCATCTCCATCATTTCTGAAAGCACAATAATGTTTCATCCTATTTATATAACACAGTTTGTTCAACCATTTCCCAATTGATGGGCATCCCTTCCAATTTCCAATTCCTTGACACCGAAAAGGAGCCATTTTAAGTATTTTTGTACATCCTTAATTAAGGTTTGGTTAGTTTAGAACTAATTCATCCTTTAATCTACCCTCTCTTATTTTCCTTTTTTCCTTTCTCCCCTTTGGTTCCTGTTTCTCTATTTAATGAAATATATTTCTGTACTCAACTCTTTGTGTATATTCTTCACTCCTTTGATCAGTTCACATGGGAATCTAATTCAAATTTCTCCTGTTCCCTTCAGCTCTTCTTATTTGTACATACTTCTACTTCTTTTATTATTTGATTGCTTCCGTCAAGTCTGACTTTTCAAGACTTCTTTTGGGGTTTTCTTTTTTTTTAACATGTTGATACAATTTTAAATAATCATTTTCTCACATTTTGTGATTCATGTTCTCTCCTTCCTTCCCAACCCCCCCCATCCCCAAAAGGACAGGTAATACAATAGATTGTACATGTATTATCATGTGTAAAATTAATATCCGTACCCTAGAACTATGATTCCCAGCACCCTACTCTCCTTCTCACATTACGTGCTGACATAGGCAGGATATAAATTCCATATTTTTCCACCTCTCTTCTCTTCCCTTCCTATGGTGGCAGCTGTGGATATGGGGTTTTTGAGCAGGTAGAAAAACTTAGTCATGTGGTTTTATTTTGTTAGATAATTGCCCTTTTATTTCTTTATTTCTAGTGATTATTAATAAACTTTACAAAACATAATCCTTGGAGCATTTGACATTAATTTAAATCCTACACATGCAATATCTATTTCCATGTTCATCATATTGTGGAAGAAGACACATATTGCTTAGTCTAGAGAAAAATTCATAGAGGAAATAAAGTAAAGAATGGAATGTTTCAATCTGTATTCAGATTCTGTCAATTCCTTCTATAGCAGTGAAAAGCCTTTTACATAATGAGTCCCTTGAGGTCATCCTGAATCCATGCATTGTTATTAATAGTTAATTCATTCACATTTGATCATCATACATTATTGCTGTTATTGTGTACAACATTCTCCTGGTTCTGCCCACTTCACTTTACATCATTTCATATATGGCCTTCTAGGCTTTATTTTTTGTGACTGTCTTGTTAGTCATTTCTTCTGACACAGTAGTATTCCATTACAATCATATACACAATTTGTTCAGCCATTCCCCAGTTGATGGAAAATCCTTCAGTTTCCAGTTTTTTTTTGCCACCACAAAAAGAGCTGCTATTAATATTTTTGTAGGTCCTTTCCCCCATCTTTCACTTCTTGTGAACAGATCTAGTAGTTGGTTGAAGGGTAAGATTTGAGGTTTTCTTAGCAAAGTTACCAGAGTTGTTTGCCATTTCCTTCCCCAATTCATTTTATACATGAGGAAACTAAGGCAAACAGGATTAAATGATTTGTCCAGGGTCACACAACTAATAAGTATCTTGGGCCTGATTTGAACTCAAGTAAATAAGTCTTCCTGACTCCAGGCCCAGCTTCCCACTTCTACTTGGACACCCTCTTTATATGAGATTATTTCCCCCTACTCTTTTCTGTTTTCATACCACCTGATTAAATTACCTTTCCCTTCTTTTCCATTTCTAATTTAAAATCTTTTTCTTCCTGGATCTTTCTCCAACTCTGCTTCTCCCATAAAAGAATAATGATAATAGCTAAGATTCACATAGAGTTTACTATGTACCAAGGACTATGTCAAGTGTAATTATTGCATTTATCCTTACAATAATGCTGGGAAGAATCATAGATATGATATGATATGATATGATATGATATGATATGATATGATATGANAAGAATCATAGATATGATATGATATGATATGATATGATATGATATGATATGATATGATATGATTGATATAATATGATATGATATGGTATGGCATGGTATAGTATGATATGATATATACATATATATGAGCTTGAGTTGAGCTTTTATGAAACTTGGGATTCAAAAAAGCAAAATGAGAAGAGAAGACAATGCCAACCTGTACCCCTTTCTTTGGTACCCCAAGCCAAACTTCTGGATTTTAAAAAGGGAGAAAGGTTTAATATTAAAATTAAATCATTAAGAATTTAATTTAATGTAATTAATTAAAATTTAATTAAATATTAAATATTAAAATATTTTTAAAAGCTCTGCTTCTTACCCCATTCTCTGGTTGAATAAGAAAGCAAACAAAGTCTGTTGTTTATCTGTAAACAAGTTACTTTAGTTAGAGGAATAGAAGAAAGATTATAGTGGGCATGCCCACTCTGTAGCCATTCTAAAGGTCTTGTGATGACTCCTCGAATCCAGAAGACTCTTGTCTATTGGCCAGAGTGAGGTCAGAGTACTCCGGTTGGAGGGATTTTAGAAAGAGAGGTCACTAAGCATAAATTCGAGTTAACAGAAGGAAGTGAGGCCTTTCTGTCTTGTAATTCAGAGCAAGAAGGTGTATATAGGCCTCCACATAGCTGGTGCTCTCTCTTTCTATGACCCACATTTTATTATTTAATAAATAATTATAAATTAAGATACAGTTTCCAAAGAACTTTAATTTTAACACATTACAAGAATGGATGCCAGGGTGTATGTACAAAGACACTGAGATGGGAGGGAGTGTTGTATGTGAGAAATACTCAGGATAAGGTCATTTTGGTCAGACCATAGAGTGTGAATGGTATACTAAGTCTGGAAAAGTAAATCGGGACCAGGTTTTGAAGAGCATCAACTGCCAAACTGAGAAGCTTGCATTTGATCCTGGAAGTGATAGGAAAGCATTAGAGCTCTTAATGGGTAGTTTTTGATACATATTCACATGTATATATTTGCATCACTTTTCTAAACATTTTTTCTGAAAATGTAACATCTTTGATAGTAGGCAAGATACACTGGTAAACTTTCACCTTTCTCCAGTGCCTAGCACAGTGTTCTGATTTAATAAATGTTATCGTGGTTATGAATTGTTCAGATCTTCAAAAACAAAGATTGGGTAAAAATATGACCATCTTCTTTCCTGCCAATCTTCTTTCCAAATGTGAAAGTGTTAAGTGAAGGAGGGATGACTAACATTTTCACTACAAAAGGTAAGAAGAAAGGTTTTCTCTCTGTGGCACTCAGGGGGCAAGGTTAGATTGTTGTTTCCTTGGGTTTTTCTGCACCTTCTGAGGGATGATAATTCTGACAGCCATGTAGCAATAGCATGAGCACATCAACAGAGGCTCCACATTTCCTTTCCATCCTATCTCGATGATGGAATTGCACATCTGGCCAAGCCAGGGGATTAGTTGAAGGTGAGCTGGCTGAGAGTCAATCAAGATAAGATTGAAGTGATGCTATTGTGCAAAGGGGAACACCTAGATATTGCCATGGGAGTAAACTGTTCTAGTTGATGGGGCATGCTTAATCTTTACCACTGAGGTTTATAATCCTAGCTCAAAGGGTGAATATAGTAGAGAGGGCACAGACTTGAGAATCCAGAGACATGGATTCTAAAGCTGATTCTGTCCCTCACTAGTCATGTGATAATGGGTAAATTATATCATCTCTCAAGGCCACTTTCCCTCATTTGTGAAATGAGGGGGTTGAACTAATAATCGCAGAGACTCCTTCAAGCTATGACATTTTCTAATCTGCAGTCACTCCTAGAACTTCCACTGAGTCCTCAGGTAAGCTTTTTTTTTTTTTTTTTTTTTGGCCTCTCTGGAACAAATATGAAGCTACTTCTTTCAGATGGAGCTGACGTCATGGATTCTAAGTGAAGATCAACTGGAAGCTGAAAAAAAAGGGAACAAGCACTATTATGTGCTCAGTATGTGCCAGGCATTATGATAAATACATTGACAATGTTATCATATTTGAAGAAGCTTGGAGCAGAAGGATACTGATTTAGAATCAAGAGGTTTTGGTTTAAATACTACTTTGGACTCAAGCTTGTTGAGTAGCCACAAATGAGTTACTTAAATCTTTGAGACTCATTTCCCCATCTTTAAAATATTTGCACTAGAGATTTTTGGTTTGTTGTGAGGAAGTCAAAATTAATGTTCTATTCAATTTGTAAATTTTAGAACACTACATAATTGTAAATTATATTGTGAGCTCCTTGAAGGCAGGAACTACCTTTTGCCTCTTTCTGTATCTCTAATATTTAGCATAGAGACTGACACATAGTAGGAGCTTAATAAGTGTTTATTGGCTGACTGAAATAGATTGCACAAATGGGGAATCCAGTATTCCTTCATATTTGGATAGCATCTTGAAGTTTACAAAAACCCCTCAAATACATTATTTGAGTCTTACAACAATTTTATAAGGTATGTAATATAGACATTATTACTAAAACTGGGGATCAGAGTTTAAGCAACTTGCCCACAGTCACCCAGTCAGCAAGTAGTAATAAATAGTGTTTGAGCTAAGGTCTTCCTGACTTAAAGTGCAGCCCTGTATACATTATACCATGCTGCCTCCTGTAGTAAATTATACCAATATTACATATGTTACCCTAGATGGCACAAGCTAGGGGTGTGCTGGGGCCAGCTGGAGCTCTAGGATTCTTGGAGAGTATATTGTTGAATTTAGGCCTACATTTACACCTCAGAAATTGGCAGATGCTACAAATCAAGGTTTGCTTTTATTGTTTTGTTGATTGTCTAGACTTAAGAAAGTGATGGAGAAAATGTTAGCAATGCAGATTAATCTTAAAAGTGTGTCATGCAGCCAACTGTTAAACATTTACCAGCATATCCCTGCCTAGATGCCTATTTCTAGGTGTTAGTTTCAGCTCATAAAATCCTAAATTAAGTCTGCCTACTCTAAAGATGGCCTAATACATAGCAAATTATGAAGCCAGGCTTCATTTGACAGATTCTTAACTCTCTATATAGGAAACTAATCCAATCCAATAAATATTTGTTAAGGCATACTGTGTGCCAGACTGTACTAGGCACTGGAATATACTTAATATATAAAAGATAGTCTCTGACCTCAAAGAGCTTATGATTTAAAGGGAAAACAAGACACAAAAGAAGGTATGAAAAAGGCAGGTGATACATTTGGTTCCATGGAGTTGAAACCAGATAAGGCAGCAGATACAAAATGGAGTAAATGAGAAAATCCAGTTTCTGTTCTCTATAAAAAGGAAGGTACTGGAAGTAGTTTGACATTACACTCTCTAGTCCTCCAGTCAGAGCAGAGAGGAGGCAATCATCACTTGAGTTAGAAGCATAATGGTGAGTTTAAAAGTGATGTTCAGTCATTTGAGTTATATTTGACACTTCCATTTTGGTGTTTTCTTATCAAAGATAACTGGAGTGGTCTGTCTTTTTCTTCTCCAGCTCATTTTACAGATTACCTGAGGCAAGCAGGGTTAAGTGACTTGCCTAGGGTCACACAGATAGTAAGTATCTGAGATGGATTTGAATTTATGAAGATGAGTCTTCCTTATTTCAAGCCCAGTGCTCTAACCACTGTGCCATTTATCTACTTAGAAGTGATGAGCTTATCCAGAGAGGTGCAACCTGGAAAGAATTTTCTTGGTCAATGCAAATACAAATTGGTTAGTTTCCTACAAGAAACGTACCTCTTTAAGCTTTAGAACATCTTGTACTAGCTCTGACTTCAACAGAAATCCACCCATGAAATTAGATAAGAATAAAAATTAAGATTGAGTTTCTCAGAAATAAAAGTTAAGGTGATCTCAAGAATTATTTCTGTCAAAGTAAAAAGATATTGTTAGATTACCAGTTGCCAACCTATTATTATAGAGGCTTATATGGTATCCCCCTCCTATAGGCAGAGTTTGGCCAATGCCAATTTTTCCAGTTCTGTTTTTCCTATATACTATTATAAGGAATTTCTTAATTTCATTTATCTTGTTAGAAGCAGAAGTTTTAGGACAGAGGAAGGTTTTCATTTGTACACTGTCTCCGTAAGAGACAGAAACCGACAGCTCTGACTGTCACTTTAAGAAGAAGGAACAGAGAATTCTTGCTTCCAGCTCTTTAAGAGAGAACCATAAACCCAGTGAAGAGAGTCAGTTAGGGGCTCCATATTTCTCTGACTTCCTTGGGAGCAGAGTTTCTGGTTCATTCTCTCAGACAAAGAAGATTAGTTAGTGACTTTTGGGAGAGTTACTTTTGAGAGTTTGAGATACACCTACAAAGTAGAGTTAAAGTCTGATTCTGGAGAGCTTTTCTCCTGAAGGGAGAAAGAAGTGTCAGAGGAGCTCTGTCTACTCTCTCTGACTTGGGAGCGGGACCTGCTTTAGTGTCTCTCTGCCAAGAGATTCTGACAGTTATATCTGAAGTTTGATTTTATATATTACTGTAAGGAGTTCATTATCAATTTAAGATTCATCACTTAGCATAGGTATAGTTAGATAGAATTTTAATCTTAGTTTAAGGAGGCCTGCTTGCAGGCAAGAAGAAGCTACAAAGAAAGCAGTTAGATTTGGGAGATTTTATTTAGATATTTTTAGTGAAAGGTTAAGAGATTTCCTATCCTATCCTATTCCTATCCCTATTCTCCTGATAATAAATAGTTGCCGGTGGTGTACCAAACTGCTTCTGGCCTTCTATTAACCATCTACAAAGTAGGTTTCATATATCAGCTTTAGCTTATCAATAACAGCTTTGATTTATGTATAACAGTACTATACCATCCCACAGACCTCAAAGATTTCTTCATGCCTTGACATCCTCTTTCCTACTTCTTCAGCTACAAATTCATATTTCTTTTTTGCCCTACTCAACCATCAACATAGTAACCAACAAGAATAGTAACAAAGATTATTGAGCCCCTACCTGTATAGGTGCTGTTCTGAGATACTATTAAAGTGTTTATATTCATTTTTGTTGACAATCCACATTATCCTTTAATATGTAATAAGGTATATTGACCCTTATTATTTATTGGTATTTGTATTTACCACTCTTATTAGAATATTAACTGAGGTTGATCAGAATCAGATCATTGCTAGTCTTCTCACAGTCACCAAAATTTAATAAGAGGATGTTATATTATATTATATTGTTATGTTATGTTATGTTATGCTATGCTATGCTATGCTATGCTATATTACATTACATTACATTGTATTGTATTATATTATATTATATTATATTATATTATATTATATTATATTATATTATATTATATTATATTGAAATTGCATAGTGGCTTTGAAGACCCTATTCTTCTCCCTCAAACAGTGTCATCTTTTTAATATCTGTACTCTTCCAAAGATTCTGTGTGCCTACAAGTCAGGAAATATCACTTTATCTGAAGGATCAAAGTTATATATCACACAAAATATACTGGAGAGGTATACATTAGGCCTGAATAGACTATCCCATATGAAGGACTCTGCAAGAAAAGTAGTGATAAAGATATCACTCTAGAGACATATAACAACAAAATAAAAGGAGGCTGGCCAGCTATGTAGAGAAAGTAAAGTATAACAAATGGAACCACCCATGTGCATCATTGTTATCCATGCAATTCTGAGAAACAGTGAGGTAAAATAGAAAGTGTACTCAATTTAAATCAGAAGATTTGAATTCAAGTCCCACCTCTTCATTTATTATCTATGTGACCTTGAACAAGTCAATTACTCAATTAATTAATTAATATCTCTAGGTTGCAGATTTATCATTTATAAAAAGAAGGTATTAAGCTGGATATCTTCTAAGTTCTCTTTTAGATCTAAGTTTACTACCACTGCTACTAGTAGTAGTAGTAGTAGTAATAGTAATATTATAATAATTATAATAATATACAGTGAATTTTAAAATTCCAGCCAGAGAGATGAACAGCAGGGATTCTGCACTACTGTAATAGTTATGAGAAATTGGCAGGCTCAGATATTACTTTTTATTAAGTTAGTGCTCTGTTCAGTGTGATTCTGTTGTCATAAATCAAAGAAATAGATAGGGAGACATAGGGTTATAAGCAGCATTAATTAAAACCATTGCAAAACAACTCTGAGGTACCACCTCTCAGCTAGCAGATTGGCTAATATGACAGCAAAGGAAAGTAATAAATGTTGGAAGGGGTGTGGCAAAATTGGAACATTAATGCATTGCTGGTGGAGTTGTAAATTGATCCAACCATTCTGAAGGGCAATTTGGAACTATGCCCAAAGGGCTTTAAAAGTCTGCCTGCCCTTTGATCCAACCATGCCACTGCTACCCCAAAGAGATAATAAAGAAAAAGACTTGTACAAAAATATTTATAGCCGTGCTCTTTGTGGTGGCAAAAAATTGGAAAATGAGGGATGATGTCCATCGATTGGGGAATGGCTGAACCAATTGTGGTATCTGGTGGTGATGGAATACTATTGTGCTAAAAGGAATAATGAACTAGAGGAATTCCAGGTGAACTGGAACAACCTCCATCAACTGATGCAGAGTGAAAGGAGCAGAACCAGGAGAACATTGTACACAGAGACTGATACACTGTGGCACAATCCAATGTAATGGACTTCTGTACTAGCAGCAATGTAATGACCCAGGACCATTCTGAGGGACTTATGAGAAAGAATGCTATACACATCCAGAGAAAGATTTGTGGGAGTAGAAACACAGAAGAAAAACATTTGCTTGATCACATGGTTCGATAGGGATATAATTAGGGATGTAGACTCTAAATGATCACTCTATTGCAAATATTAATAATATGGAAATAGGTCTTGATCAGTGACACATGTAAAACCCAGTGGAATTGCTCATTGCCTACAGGGAGGTGTTGGGAGGAGGGGAGAGAAAGAACATGAATCATGTAACCATGGAAAATATTCTAAATTAATTAATTCAATTAAAAAATAACATTGTAATGGTGAGCTTGTCACAATGGATTGCAAAGACAATGGTTTTGCTTTGTTCTGATAATAACAAGAAGAAAGATTTAAAGAACAAATTAGAAATCCCAACATCCCATCTACTCAAAATGCTTCAGAGCAGATGTCTGTTTAAATGGACAAACCATGAGAATAGACAAATCGTGAATGGATGGAACACATGAAGGCTTTAGATCTCACCAGTTATAGTGAAGAAATTTATGCTGATTTTTTGTTTACTGATGTCATCAGCTGCAAGTCATCTATGAATGTTTACCCAACAAGTACAGGGGCATCATAAAAACTAACTTCAAATAAGTCTAAATTAGACAAAAAATAAAAGATGAAATTAAGGAGTTACTCAAATTTGAAGAAGAAAATTTGAAAAATGTGAAGTCAAGGAGAATCTTCACTTAATAAAACTCTAGAATTTATAACTAATAATGAAATGGATTACAAAAACAGCACTAATAGCTCAATTGATTCTGGAAAGGAGATAAATATATTTCAATTGTAATTCTAAAAAGCCCTCTGAATTTTGCTATATGAAGATAATTAATAGACTAATTATGTTAAAACAGAGTAACCATCATGAATGAGTACATTTTCCCTAAGTATTTGACAGAACATCCAAAAATATTTGAGGACCTACCTGCTCATAGCAGTATAGTTAGAAAGTAATACTATGGTAAGAAGCATAGAAGAAAAATAGTTACCTAATAATACCCTTTAAGACAAATATTAATCACTACCATGGCAGAAGTGACTTGATAAAGACATCACAACCATGGCAGAAGTGACTTGATAGAGCAATTTGAGATTTGCAAAAAGGCCCCAGAAGATTATGTCAATTTCTAATAGGTATAAACAGTATAAAAATATAATGCCACATCACCCATTTAAAGGTAATAAAAAAGAAGCAAAAGGAATCTAAAAAACAAAAGTTTAAGAAATTCAAGGCTAAAAAGTAATTAAAAGCAGAAGTCAAAACATTAAAGAAATGCAAGATGCAGTGCAGTGAAAAGATCTAAATAAACAACTCAATAGCAATGAAAAAACTTGACTAAGGAAATTTTGGAAATGAAGAAATTTTCTTTCTATATAGTAAATTTTAAAAAAATCTAACTGTAAGTTGAATCAAAAAAGAAACTGAAACTTTGTTCACCTCATATATTAAAATGATAGAATAGTTACAGCAAATGAACTGGTTGAAACTCGACCTTATCTATGAGACTAGAAAATAACAGGCCAGATAAGAGCCACAATTATTAGCTCAAACAGTAGCACATGAATTACTAGCAAAGTATTTACCAATTTCCTTTCAGACAAAATGGATTTCTTTCTAACAGATAGCCTCTTGTACCCTATGACAAGGCCACCAATGACCTCCTTCAAAATAGGAAATCATGTATTTGTGTTCTTTCTATAAAGCATCCCTAAATAAGATCACTAAAACAAAACAAAACAAAAACTCTTTCAACATTGAAAAACAACCCAAAACAATATAGACTGAAGAGCAAAAAGAATGTGCCAAAAAGTCTCAGGGATATAAAGAGTAGCTTATTATAGATTCAGCTATTATTCAACTACCTAAGAGCTCCATAACATTGACATTGCCTTTGTGGATTATTAAATAGCCTTGGATTTAGTTCCATACTTATTGCTTGTTAATATACTGAAAATGCACTAAATAAGCCCAAGGACATTGAAAGAGACACAGAGAGACAGAGACAGAAAAGGAGACAGAGACAGAGACTAAGAACACTCTATTTGATGCTCTCATTGAAACAAAATCTCTATTTAAAACACGCCTCCAACACAGTAATGTCAAAAACAGTTAACATGAATTATGGTCTTTTTCAGAAAGAGTTTCAGCTCATTATTGTTCCTCCTAAGCTTAAATCCTAGTCATCTTATCTAAAAAAATCTGTCTTTCAAATTTTATGGGGAGTACAATGAAAAGATTTTATTAATCATTTGATATAAATGGATGACATCAAGTTAAATAACCCCACCAAAAAAAATTAAAGATTTCTTCAGTATATGGAATCTTTCTCCAATTACATCAAAATATCATCTGGACTTGATAAGTGTGAAATTGTTAATAGGTGCCATGGAAACATAGAGGCTGACTTATTTGAGCTTGAATCTAGAGTTTGCACTGAGCCAGGGAATACATGCAAAAAAATACAAATATGTTGGTCTTCTAGAAAAACACATTTGGCATAAAGATATCAAATAGAAAGATATAGTTGAATATGGTAAGAGATTGATCTCTATTCTGAAGTTAAAGCTGAGTGAGACATATTTAAAGCAATTAACTTCTTTACAATATTACCCTCAGTGTAAAATTTCTGAATTGTTAAAAGGGACCATAGAATATTTAGAAAGTAAGCTAATAGACTTCCTGGTTAAGATGGCGGCTGAGTAAAAAGCAGCTGCTTAACCACTCCTAACCAAAACATATAGGACTCCTCAAGAAGATATAAAAACAAATCCAGAGGAACAAAGGGACTCCACAACAGGGCACAGCATTGAAGGTACCCACATGAACATAGATGCAAAAATCTTAAATAGAATACTAGCAAAGAGACTCCAGCAAGTAATTAAGAAGATTATCCACCATGATCAGGTGGGATTTATACCAGGAATGCAAGGATGGTTCAACATTAGGAAAACCATGCACATAATTGACCATATCAACAGTCTAACAAACAAAAATCACATGATTATCTCAATAGATACTGAAAAAGCCTTTGACAAAATACAGCATCCATTCCTATTGAAAACACTGAAAAGTATAGGAATAGAAGGACCTTTCCTAAAAATAATAAACAGTATATACCTAAAACCATCAACGAGCATCATATGCAATGGGGATAAATTAGAGGCCTTCCCAATAAGATCAGGAGTGAAACAAGGATGCCCATTATCACCTCTATTATTCAACATGGTCTTAGAAACACTAGTAATAGCAATTAGAGAGGAAAAAGAAATTGAAGGTATCAAAATAGGCAATGAGGAGACTAAGCTATCACTCTTTGCAGATGATATGATGGTCTACTTAAAAAATCCTAGAGAATCAACTAAGAAGCTTGTAGAAATAATCAACAACTTTAGCAAAGTTGCAGGATACAAAATAAATGCACATAAATCATCAGCATTTCTATATATTTCCAACACATTAGAGCAGCAAGAGGTAGAAAGAGAAACACCATTTAAAATCACCCTAGACAATATAAAATACTTGGAAATCTATCTACCAAAACAAACACAGGAATTATACGAAAACAACTACAAAACACTTTCCAAACAAATAAAACTGGATCTCAACAATTGGAAAGCCATTGATTGCTCATGGGTAGGACGAGCTAACATAATAAAAATGACCATACTACCCAAATTAATTTACCTATTTAGTGCCATACCTATCAAACTACCAAAAACTTCTTTACTGAATTAGGAAAAACTATAACAAATTTCATTTGGAATAACAAAATGTCAAGAATATCAAGGGAAATAATGAAAAAAAAAAGTGAAGGAAGGGGACCTAGCAATACCAGATATTAAATTATACTATAAAGCAGCAGTCATCAAAACAACATGGTACTGGCTAAGAGACAGAAGGGAGGATCAGTGGAATAGACTTGGGGTAAATGACATCAGCAAGACAGTGTATGATAAACCCAAAGAGGCCAACTTTTGGGACAGGAATCCACTATTTGACAAAAACTGCTGGGAAATTTGGAAAATAATATGGGAGAGATTAGGTTTAGATCAACATCTCATGCCCTACACCAAGATAAATTCAGAATGGGTGAATGACTTGAATATAAAGAGGGAAACTATAAATAAGTTAAGTGAACACAGAATAGTATACTTGTCAGATCTCTAGAAAAGGAAAGATTTTAAAACCAAGCAAGAGTTAGAGAAAATTACAAAATGTAAATTAAATGGTTTTGATTATATTAAACTAAAAAGCTTTTGTACAAACCAAAACAATGTAGCCAAGATCAGAAGGGAAGCAACAAATTGGGAAAAAATCTTTATAACAAAAAACTCTGACAGGGGTCTAATTACTCAAATATACAAAGAGTTAAATCAATTGTATAAAAAATCAAGCCATTCCCCAATTGATAAATGGACAAGAGACATGAATAGGCAATTTTCAGGTAAAGAAATCAAAAGTATCAATAAGCACATGAGAAAGTGTTCTAAATGTCTAATAATTAGAGAAATGCAAATCAAAACAACTCTGAGGTATCACCTCACACCTAGCAGATTGGCTAAAATGAAAGAAGGGGAGAGTAATGAATGTTGGAGGGGATGTGGCAAAATTGGGACATTAATGCATTGCTGGTGGAGTTGTGAACTGATCCAACCATTCTGGCTGGCAATTTGGAGCTATGCTCAAAGGGCTATAAAAGAATGCCTGCCCTTTGATCCAGCCATACCATTGTTAGGTTTGTGCCCAAAGAGATCATAAATAAACAGACTTGTATGAAAATATTTATAGCTGTGCTTTTTGTGGTGGCAAAGAACTGGAAAAGGAGGGTATGTCCTTCAATTGGGGAATGGCTGAACAAATTGTGGTATATGCTAGTGATGGAATACTATTGTGCTAAAAGGAATAATAAACTGGAGGAGTTCCAGGCGAACTGGAAAGACCTCCAGGAACTGATGCAGAGTGAAAGGAGCAGAGCCAGAAGAACATTGTACACAGAGACTGATATAATGTGGGAAGCCAATAAGAGAATAGATAAAAATCTGAGACTCCTCTTTTGACCCCTTTTGTGGTCCTTGTGATTTCTTGTTGAAATGTATTGTGACTTTATTGAAAAGCTTTATGTTCCTATCAAACCTGAATTTAAAGGGTTAACACTTTTAACACAGCAAGGAATGCTACTGCCTGTTATAGCCAAGGCCAAGATACTCCCCAATTTGGCTTTCTGATAAGAACCTAGTCAAAATTCAGCCTTGGCCTTGGTCTATTCTGAAGCCAATGTTTTGTGTTGTAACTTCTGCGCATCTGCAAAGTTTCGGGGGGGGGGCAGTTCTTTTGTGTGAAACAAGTCTTGAAACATAAATAATAAACTCCATGCTCCTGGAGCCAGAGCTGGAAGCATGAAGTAAAAGACATTTCCCTTGTCCTGTCCTTATTTCCTTATCAACTAAACTGTCATCACATTATCAGAGATGATAAAGAGATTTCCACAATATACTATGGTAAAATTGAATGTAATGGACTTCTGTACCAGCAGCAATGCAATGACCCGGGACAATTCTGAGGGATTTATGGTAAAGATGCTACCCACATTCAGAGGAAGGACTGCAGGAGAGGAAACATATAAGAAAAACAACTGCTTGAATACATGGGTTAAGGTGGACATGATTGAGGGTGTGGACTCGAAACTACCACACCAATGCAACTAACATCAATTTGGAAATAGGTCTTGATCAAGGACACATGTTAAAACCAGTGGAAATGTGCATCGGCCATGGGGGGGGGGGGTGTGGGGGTGAAGGGGAAAGTAGGAGCATGAATCATGTAACCATGTTAAAAATGAATATTAATAAATGGTTAAAAAAAGAAAGTAAGCTAATAAAATTCATTCAATTTTATTACAATATCCATTACTCTAAGGCAACAATGGAAAGAAGAAAAATTCTCCAAAAAGGAGGAAGAGGGGCAGATGTTATTAGAACAGATGATAAATGTATCAAAAACCTACAGAATACTTTTGGAACAAATAGATATCACTTCACAAATAATAATAATGACAGATTCAGCAAATGCAAGCCATTAGGTTTATGAAATGTAAACAAATGTGTTTTACCTATGGATAGAATTCATAAAACAATTAAGATCCATGAATACAACTGAAAGCCCTCTCTGAGTGAAAGTTGCATGAAATGTACCAATGTAGAAGCATTAAACAAATGGTTCTTTAAGGCAAAGTTGGTTTTGGAAACATGGGACTTTATGATGGAAATTCAGGATCAAAGCATTATCACTAGAAATTATAGAAGGGATCAGGATTTAATGACGATAAATGTGTATTATGTAATTACATAGTGGAAAATGTATAGCATATTGCTCTAAGTCATTAAAAATTAGCATCTACCAAATAGCTAGCAAGACATACCTTGATGGCAAGCATTATACATCAGAAGTTAACTTTCATGGACTAACATAAAAAACTCAGATTTCTAAATATCCTGAACAACTTAATAAATAAATTAGACTAGGGGAAGCTAGGTGGCTCAAAGGATAGAAAGTCAGGCATGGATGGATGGGAGGTCTTGGGTTCAAATTTGGCCTCAGATAGTTCCTGATTGTATGACCCTAGACAACTCATTTAACCCCAACTTCTTCCCTCTTACCACTCTTCTGCCTGGGAATCAATACTCAGTATTAAGTCTAAGACAGAAAGTAAAGCTTATAAAATAAAAAAATGAATGAATGAATGAATATATATGTATATATATATACATATATATATATATATAAATTAGACTAGAACCATAACTCTAGCACAAACTGACCCATTATTTATAATTGTCCAACCAAAAATAGCTTATAAGATACAAAAAAATGATAAACATCATTTTAAATAGATGTCACTGTACAAGATATTCACACTCAAAACTTCATGGAATGTATAGTTTTCAAATAGGAACATCTAGCAAAAGAAATTAAAATCATATGACAGCATGGTATCATCCCCAATTATCCTGCCTGCTACTGGACCAAGGATGTTTTCAGTGAGTATACAAGAGAAAGAATTTACATTCTAAAAGTTTAATTCAACTACAAAAAGCAGTTATTTTCTCCTCTTGGGCAACAGTCCACAGAATATTAAATACAAACAAATAATAGCAGAATAATGACTTATTTCAACACTCTTTCTATCTATGCTCCATTGAACAAGATAAGTAATCATTTAAAAATTTTAAATTTTAAAAATAATAATTTTAAACTTTTTGTGTCTACCTAAACTCCATTACAACAGGAGAAAGTAAGAAAAACAATAATAATATTAGAAGAATATGATAGTGATAATTATGAAAATAATATGTAATATTCATATGGTACTTTACATACATAATCTCATTATCTGTGTGTGTGTGTATGTGTGTGTGTGTGTGTGTGTGTAATGGGTTTATTTTTATGCAGAGCTAGGAGTAATCAAAATTGCTAAAAAATACCATTTTGTTTTGAGTAAATTATCTTTCCCTTTTAGCTCACCTTTTGGTAGCCATTGCCTTCAGTTGCTCAGCAGCCCTATTTGCAAAGCATACTTAGCCTCCTCTTTCTGAGCAGCACAAAATACTTTGGACCTCATTGGATCATAAATATAAAACTATTCTGACAACCTTTCTCCATTAAAAATTTCCTGGATCATTCTTTCCATGTCCTCCAAGATGCTGAGTGACAATTAACTAATTTGATGAGCTAATCCATTCTGATGTATGTTTATTAATAATAATCCTAATTCAGTCAAGGCAAAATGGTAGAGGACAGACAACAACTCTGCTGAATTCTCTCAACCATCCCCTCCAAAAGACTTTAAAATACTTTTTCAAATCAAAAGTTGGAGTTGCAGAAACAACAAAAGGTCAGAATGAGACATTTTTCAAGCTTTGGGCAATTTAGGAGTTTTCCATGAAAAGCCTGTGAGACCAGGGTGAGGCCCAAAAGAGAGGCAGCATTATAAGCAATACTTTTGGAGGCAGCAAGCCACAATAGTAATAGCAGCTTCAGGAATTCTCAGCCCAAACAATGGTCAAAAAAGAGATTACAGAGGACCTTTTACTAGTACTGGGTACAGTTGGTGTTGTTTGGAAAATCCACTGCCTCTAAGCAATTCTGAGTCACAATTCTAGAACAGATGAAATGCTTGGGGTCAGTCACAAGGGAGCAGGAGACCTGGTCAGAGTTCTAGAGTCAAGAGAATTAGCAGTACTGTTTTTAGCTACAGGAGAATAGGAATCTTTCCTGGATAAAAACCAGAGCACAAAACAAGAAAGCAGTAGCCACATCTTTCCCCAGACCACTCCACCATGAAAGCACTAAAAATTAGCAGACTTCTAGAACTAGCTCTGAAAACGAAAAACAAAAAAGCCTAAAACTTGGGATATTACCTCTCTACCCTTAGATTAGCAAAGCCCAATTTTAACATAAAGTTCAAAGTCAAGAAATAGGCTGAGAGAATGAGCAACACTCCTCCCACCACCACCACACACACACTCAAAGACCATAAAAAAAAAAAAAAAAAAAACCTCTGCGACAGTGGCAGAAAGAACAAGACATAAATTCAAAAGAAGACAACCATGTGAAAATAGCTACTACTGAAACCTCAGAGGAAAATGTTATCCAAGTCTAACAAGAATTTCTACAAGAGGGAGGAGTGGGGTAGCTCAGTGGATTGAGAGACAGGCCTTGAGAATGGAGGTCCTAGGTTCAAATCTGGTCTGAGACACTTCCTAGCTGTGTGACCCTGGGCAAGTCATTTAACCCCCATTGCCTAGCGCTTACCACTCTTCTGCTTTGGAACCAACACATAGTATTGATTCTAAGATGGAAGGTAAGGTTTTTAAAAAATAGAGAAAAGAGAGTGATGCATGAAAATCAATACAGTTAAACAATACATTCTTATATGGGAGGGATATAGATATAGACATAGCCTGTAAGGATTTATCATTATTAGGCCAGTTAGAAGAAATCTATAAAGCCAGAGGGTATGAGTGTGAGTCAATTATGTTGAAATGACCTCCAAAAAAATGAATGAATAAGAAAGAGGAATGTACCTAGAGAAGAGGGAAGAGAAAAGTAAAATGGGAAAATTTTCCTCACTTAAAAGTGAAGAAGGAAATGGGAGGCAGTGGTCACTGGCATGCTTGAATGTTGTCATTGGAATTGGTTCAAAGAGGGAAGAATATACATATATATTATATGTAATGTTTTATATATATATGTGTGTGTGTATATATATGTATATATGTATATATATATATATATATATATATATATACATATGTACACACACTCAGTTGGATATAGAACTCTATCTTGCCCATTAGGTAAAAAATAGGGGAAGTGTATAAAAGATATGGGAGTGAAGAATAATAAACAGACCAGATTAAGAGAGGCAGCAGTCAGAAGCAAAAGAGATTTTTGTAAAAAGAAAGAGAGAAGAGTAAACAGAAGAAAATGGAATGGAAAGAAATACACATGAAATCATGACTGTGAATGTGAATGGGATGAGTTCACTCATAAAGCAGAAGTGGTTAGCAGAATGGATTAAAAACTGGAATCCATTAATACATTGTTTACAAAAGACACACAAAACAGAAAGATACAAAGAATTAAAATAAAGAGCTGGAGTGGAATCTTTTATGCTTCAGTTGAAGTAAAAAGGCCAAGGGTAGCAATCATTATCTCAGACAAAGCAAAAACAAAAAAAGACTTAAATTAAATAACTAGGGAGACTTCATTTTGATCAAAAGTATCATGGACAATAAATAATATAAAACAATTTTACAGCAAGTTTCTTTAATAAAGGCCTCTTTTCTCAGAGAACTGAATCAAATTCATAAAAATAAGATCCATTTCACAATTGATAAATGGTCAAAGGATATGAACAGACAGCTTTCAAAAGAAGCAATCAAAGAAATCTATAGTCATATGAGAAAATATTCTGTCACTATTGAATAGAAAAATGCAAATTCAACAAATCTAAGGAACTACCTCCCACCCAGCAGAAATGACAAATACTGGAGGGGATGAGAGCAAACTGGAAATCTAATAAACTGTTGGTGGAGTTGTGAACTATTCCAACCATTCTGGAGAACTATTTGGAAATACATCCAAAGAACTATTAAAAAATGTGCACAATCTTTGGCCAAGCAAAACCACTATTAGGTCTGTATTCCAGAGAGATTAAAGTAAAAGGAAAAAGACCTATATATACAAATATATTTTGCAATTCTTTTTGTGGTGGCAAAGAATTGGAAATTGAAGGGATGCTCATCAATTGGGGAGTGACTGAACAAGTTGTAGCATATGATTATGATGGAAAACTATTGTACTAGCTGAAATGACAAGAAAGTTATGATTTCAGACCAAAAATGCATTGCAAGAACTATACAAACTGATACAAAATGAAGTGAGAAGATCTGAGAAATCATTGTGCACTGTAAGAGCAATATTGTAACAATGATGAATTGTGAAAGACTTGGTAACTCTAATCAACACAATGATCCAAGACAATTCCAAAAGACTCATGATAAAAAAAAAATGCTATCCACCTCGAGAGGAAAAAAAACTGATGAATTCTGAGTGCACAATGAAATGCAATTTTTCAACATTTTTTTTGCTTTTGCTATGATGTGGCTAATATGGAAATATGTTTTGCAAGATTTCACATGTGTAATTGATATTATATTGCATGCCTTATCAATGTGGAGGGAGGAGGGAAGGAGAGAATTTGGAATTTAATTGAAAATAAGTGTTTAAAGTACACAAATAAAAACTTTTTAAAACGAAGTAACTCAATTTATATGGTGTTTTTCAGTTTACAAATTCTTTCTTCACATCATTCCAGAAGTAGATAGTACAAATATTATTATTTAGATTTTGTAGATGAAAAAACTGAAGCTCATAGAGAGTAAATTTCTTTCCTAAGGTTATATAGCTAGTAAATGTCAGAGTTCTGACAAATTCTGATTCAATAACTAGCATACCTTTTATCATTCTACTCCTGTGTTCCCCCTCTTTGAGTATCCTCTAGAAATAAAGTCCCAAGCCAAGATGAGAAACTCTAATGATAGAAACATCAGGCAGAGTGAGGGATGCATGTGTGGGTGGGTGGGCAGGTGAGGTCCCATTACTCCTCACGGTAGTATCAAAAAGCCAGAATCAGAAAGTTTACAGTGCGCATTGATGCATTTCAACCACCTGCTTACCTTCATGATTAATTTCTTCATCATATTGCAAATTGACACCAGTCATAGCTGTTCTTTTCCTCAAAGGGTTGGAGACAGAATGGGCTGGTCTCTAATCATTCTGTGAAATCCCTCAGGAGAAGGAAATAAACCATGCAAAACGTAGTCAAACCCCATGTAAACAATCACACAAAACTGCCAGTGTCTATTGGTGTTCAGTGATCTTCACAAAGACAACAGGACAATAATTATGACCAAGAAGGAGTAATTATGACAATTAAGTTTAATTGAAGCAATTAAAGCAACTTATATAAATGAGAATTCTTTGGAGATCTTACTTCTTCCATTTAAAACTTGTGTGATTCAAAAGGCAAAACAAACACACAGCCCCAGGCTCCTCCTATAAGAGAATTGGGAGGTACAGACTAAAGCAAGCATATAAGTGCAGTATGAAGGTATGAGTCTTTCTGATTGAACAGAAGTTTGGTGAATTTCCCATTGGAAATCAATGCTCTTCCTCAAAGAACAAGATTGTCACTATGTCACAGTTATAGTAGATTATTTTGACTGGACCCAGCCAATAACATGATGTGGATTAAAGGATTGTTCCAATTAGCCCTTCTACTGATACCCATTGGACCTAAATCTTTCCCAGTTGCAGTAAAAATGCTACCTCAATATTCTCTCCCCCTGGGATACCAAAATGGAGTTCAGAAGGCTGTGTTTTCTACCTCTCAAAAGAGACATCATCAGTGTTGTGCTGTTTCAAAGGATACCAGTATAGTTGCTTAGTGATTTGTGTTGGTGAAATATCCACTATGTTACAGCTTCAAAAGTTGGAGGTGGGGGACAAGGGTGGGAAGGGAAAGGAGAGAAAGAACAGCTGTGATCTGTCAATCCTGGAAATTCTACTAATATCTTAGTATCTTGGGAGTTTACCGGGCCTGTTTGTTGGAGAATAGCCCAGTACTCTGCGTAATTAGCATACTTTTGCATGGGGGAAGGAGAAAACATGGAACTGAATCTGAATCTTAGTTTAATTTAACATTTAAGAAATAATAATACTAAATTGTGGGAATATTTAAATGCCCCTTCAATTGGATTATATTCTTTTTTGGAGTCATTTGTTAATTAAGTTGCAAATTCATAGGTAGAGCATATGAACTGAAAGAATCTTGGAGATCATAGAGATCATTTGGTATAGCCCTTTCATTTTACATATGAGAAAACCAAGTCCAGAAGTAGTTTAGTAACATATGTGGTCATAAAGCAAGGAAGAGACAGATTTGAAACTAGAAATGTGAAAACTGGTCTTCTTATCTTACTCCAGCCCCAAATCTTCATAGCATTCACAAATAACATTCTCATACTTTTTTTAAGAATTCAACTGATTTTTTAAATTTCAGAACCAAATGCCAAACCTGTAGTCTTTCAAAGAGTAGAGCTACATCTATCATTCTCTCCTACCCTGCCACATTCTTAAGCACCTCTAGTGCTTATTTTTTATTTTTTTATCTATTTATTAATTTTTTTGTTAGTTTGTTGTTTGTTTGTTTGTTTGTTTATTTATTTATTGTTTGCCATTGTAAATCTGAGAACTGAATCCTTTCTGTGAATGTGACTTCAGATTCTTTCCCTTTTTATTTCGTTCTTATTCTGAATTTAAATACCAAGTAAGACAATCATTTCCATATATGTAGAATAGAATTGGAGAGTAGTGGACCTTCCTAATTTAGTGAATTCTTTTAGTCCTCCTCTTGTCTACATCAGCTTATGTGTCCATTCATCCCCCTTTAAACATCCTAAATTCCAACCAAAAACAATGTACATAATAAAATCCCTTTATTTTATGGAACAGGAAAATAAAATAACAAAATTCATGTAGAAAAACACAAAGGTCAAAAATATCAAAGGAATTAATGAAAAAATGTAAAAGAACAAGGTCTAGCAGTGCCAGATTTTAATTATCTTATAAAGTAGTAATTATCAAAACTATCTAGTACTGACTAAAAAATAGAAAAGTAGATCAGTAAAACCAAACAATCATACAGCAAACAGTTGCAAAAAAATAGAGTAACCTTGTTTTTAACAAAAATAAAGCTCCAAGTTTGGGGGATAAGAATTCACTATTTGATAAAAATTGTTGGGAAAAACTATTGATCTCTCTTGACTCTGAGCCTTCTTCCACCCTCTATTTTATCCTTGGAATAAACTTCCCATAAAATATCCTCTAATCTTAATGTCATTAACCTTCTAAAGTTTATTATCTCTATAAAGCCATCTATGGATAAAATAATAAATTAATAGAGTCCTGGAGCCTATATGTTTTCTTCATAGAAACTACTTAATAAATTTTGTTCAATTGTTAGATGAAAGAAAAAATCAATATCCAATTTAAAAAAAGAATAAGAAGATATGGTTACCCTGTTGGGGTGGCTCATAGATAATCTAATCAAGATATTAATGCTAAAAATGGGAAATGAAAAGATAGTGATACAAATCATTGTCAATCCCTAAAAATTTAACTGATGAAAATAAATCAGCATAATAGGAATTCTGAAAGAACTAGAAGTCACCTTAACCAACAAACACTTGATTTTCCTTGCCAAGATAAAAGATAGCAAAGTCTGACACTGATTTAGGACATAAATTCATTTTGAAATCTTTTGGAGGAGAATAATAATTTGTGAGTGGTAATTGCCTCATAATAAAGAAAAAGAAATTTTCAGAAAGATTGTCAGTAGACTTAAATAAGCAAAGAAATCCTGAAAATATTTTAGGATGAAATTGGAAGGACAATGAATAGATGAAGTACTTAAAAAGAATCTCTAAAAATTTCTAAAAAATGCTTTTCACAACCAATGAAAATGGAACCACTACCTGTGAGGTCTAATAAGTCTCAGATATGGAAATATCACCAAATAAAACAAACATGGGAAGAATATTTTAAAATGAGCAAATATATGGGAGATACAGTTTTGAAAGCATTGAGAAATCAAATGCCAAGATATCTGAAAGAAGTGAGGATAACAAATACTTAGAAAAAAAAAACCTCAGACCTTATTATTAGTAAATTTCTTCCATGAAAAGGCAAATTTCCCTAAAGACATGGATTATTTATTCATTTCAACTTTCTGCCCCATTGTTCAGAGCTGAAGTTTTGAAGAGGGGCAGCTGGGAATTTGGGGAAGTTGTCCTTTTGCTGTAAATGTTCATTTTTGTATCTAAGCTTTTAACATGTGATAAAAATGTTGGCCAACATAAACCTAAACCATTTGTTTTATCTTGCTTATTATTCAGATTTAGAGATAAAAAAAGAGAGAGAAAGAGTAGCTTTTCCTATTCATAAATGAGAGACTATTTGTTCAGTAGGAGCTGAACTGAGAGCTGAGCCATTAGGGCAAAGGAGAAAAGCCAATGGTAGACTTTGCATGCCTTGCCAAGAATCTGAGACCAAGATAAGCCTAGGAAAAATGTAACCCAATATAGTGTGAGAAATTAGGAATTGAAGAAGTTATTCTCTCTTTCCCCCTGGAAAAACAGAGATGAAGGGGCTTGAAAGGCAAACTGTTGCTAAGAAGGGGAAATGAGTTGCTTGGGAGATGCCACCTATACTCAAAGGGAATGTGGAACCAGTTTCTCAGACATGTGAAGTCAGGTCCCAAAAGTACATAATTCTCGATTTTTCACCAGCACCATTTAGTTGTAATACAAAACATAATATAAGGAAATATATGTGTGATCATTAAAGTTGTTTGCTCACAATTCAAAGGTGTCTAGTACAAAAGAAATTCCCTGTGTTTGATGAAGTCTGCCTATATTCCCTTTCTTGGATAACATTGTATAGACTTCATCAAGACCTGGAACACTACAGGTCCTTGTAAATGAAATCCATAATTACTTAAGAGTTTGGTCTAACTATTCACACAAGAAAAAACAAATAGATGAAAAATGCCAATTATCTAGACCCATAATAGTGAACCTATGGCACACATGCTAGAGAGGGCACAAGGAGCCCTCTCTGTGGGCACAGGTGCACTTGCCCACCAAAGCTAGTTGCCAAAAAGGCAGAGGAACTTAGGCTGAGTCCCTTCCTCCTCTTCACCATACCCCTCTGCCCAGCAGCCTAATGGGAGTTCTTTCTCCCTCCCCTGTCTGGGGTGCATGGCAAGTGGTCTCTGGGGAGGGCATGGCATGCGGTCTCTAGGGAGGGGCAGGGCACAGCACAGGTAGTCTCTAGGGGCAGGGTACCACACAGGGTCTCTAAAAGGTTCACCAAAAGGATCTAGACTATGGAATGCAGCTTAGAGGTAGCTAAGTGGAACACTGGGTAGTGCTCTAGACCTGGAGTCAGGAAAGATCTGAGTTCAAATCTGACCTTAAACACTTACTAGCCGTGTGACCCTGAGCAAATTATTTAACTTCTGTCTACCTCAATTTCCTCATCTATAAAATACTGATAATAACAGTATCTACCTCTTAGAATTAGTGTGAAGATAAAATATAATATTTGTAAAGTAGTTTACAAACCTTAAAATGCTACATAAAAATGTTAAATATTATCATTTATAATTATGCCTAGCTTATAAAGGTGTGCTATCTGTATATAAATATGAATGAATAGTGGATGAAAAAATCAAGCATTAAACGCCGTGTATCAGACACTTTGCTAAATGCTAGCAATAACAAATACAAGAACCAAGATTTCTGTCCTCAAAGAGAATGGATTAAGAGAGGGCAATACATAAAGGCATACTTCATTTTATTGAGCTTTGCTTTAATGCACTCTGCAGATATTGTGTTTTTCACAAAATGAAGGTTGGCGGCAACTCTGCATCAGGCAAGTCTATGGGCACCATTTTTCCAACAGCATGTGCTCACATTTTGTGTCCATATCACATTTTGATAATTCTCACACTATTTCAAACTTTTTCATTATTATTATTATTATTATATCTGTTATGGTAATTTGTGATCAGTGATCTTTGACGTTCCTATTGTAATTGTTTTGGAGTACCATCAACCAAACCCATGTAAGACAGTGAACTTAATATATGAACAGTTATGGATATATTCTGATTGCTCCAATGACCCACCATTACCTGTCTCTCTCCTTCTCCTCTGGCTTTCTATTTCCCTGAGACACAATATTGGAATTAAGTCAATTAATAACCCAACAATGGTCTCTAAGTGTTAGTGAAAGGAAAAGTCAATTAATGTAGCAAATTTCATTGTTGTATTATGTTAAAAAAAAAAATGCCACAGCCAGCCCACTTTTCAGAAACCATCACCCTGATCAGTCGGTTGCCATCAACAGCAAAGCAAGACATTCCACTACAGAAAAGGATTATAACTCCTCAGATGCTGGTTAGCATTTTTTGGCAATATTTTTTAATTTAAAGAATGTACATTGTATTTTTTAGAATACAACTACTGCATGCTTAATGGACTGTAGTGTAAACAAAACTTTTATATGCACTGGGAAACCAGAAAATTGTTACTGAAATATTTGTCATTTTGATGTATCTGGAACTGAACCCTCAATACTTCTGAGGTATACCTGTATATAAAAGTGGTTGGCCAGACTTCATCTTCATCTTCAAGAAACCTATTTGAGGAAAATGCACAAGAAGAACAATAAGTGTGCAAAATGTGATTTTTAAAAAAGTGATACATTTGATATTACCTGACTAGAAAATATTTGATAATGTTTGTGCCAATATACTTTAAATACAAATAATAACAATATATATATATCATCATTTTACTTTTTTTTTTAACCCTTGCCTTCTGTCTTCGAATAAATACTATATTTTGGTTCCAAGGAAGAAGAGTGGTTCGGGCTAGGCAATGGACATTTAGTGACTTGCTCAGGATCACCCAGCTAGGAAGTATCTGAGGTCAGATTTGAACCCAAAACCTCCAATTTCTTGATCTGGCTCTCAATCCACTGAGCCACCTAGCTGCCCCGTATTGTTTATTTTGAAATAAAAACACATTTCATTTTCCAGAACAAGTAAACAACCCCTTAAAGTTCTATAACATTAGAAGTTGCTTTTGATGTTGCCCATGAATTGGGCTAACTTAGGCCCTTGTATGCATTTTCTCACTCTCTTTAATCCAACCCTTACTTTTATTCTCAAAGACTTCAAAATAGATGTTGAAGACCCATCCGATGTTGATGTCTCACGATTCTTCAACTTTCTCAACTCTAACAAAGCTTTCAGATAGGAGCTCTTTCAATCTCCCTCCTCTGATCCTTGAATTTTCTCAATATTGCAAATAATGTCTCTCTCCTATTTCTGGAAAAACAAAACAAAAGATTGCTTTCCTTGTAAAAGCTTCCCATGTTCTTTTTGTCCTTGGTCCCCATTCCTTCTGCCTTCTCAGCAAGCATACGCTCACCCTCAGCCATTTTTAGTGTCTTAACTGGCCCACTTACATACAAATGTGATAAGATTTCTTTAATTCTTAAAAAAAAAAATCCCTCCCTGCCTCTTTTACTCCACTTAACTACAATACCATTCCTATTCTCCATTTTAGGATCAATCTTCTTGAAAAAAAAGCCTGTTTAAAAAAAAAAAAGACTGTAAGTCTTCATCTCTTTCTTTGCATTCTCTTCCTTAGCAATTTCACTCACTTCTATGGTTTCCACCTTACCTCTTCATATATGACTTTCAAATTTTTATTTCTGTGACTCTCTTCCAAGCTCTAGATTTGCTGCTCCAACTGGCTGGAGCACATCTTTATCCAGATGTTTCATAAGGACTTTATGGTGTTGTTTTTTTTTAAAAAGGTAAACAATTAAGATTATCTTTGACCCCAAACTTGTTGTCCTTCTATTTACACTATTCTGTCAGTGGCACTAATATTCACCTAGACTTGAATGCTCAAAGCACTGGTATTGTATTTGCCTCTTCCTTCTCCTTTCACATCTAATCAGTTAATAAATTTATTGAAAAGTATTAATTCAAGGTTTACTATGTGCTAAGCAGTGGAGAGAAAGAGAAAGGTAAAAACAGTCCCTGCCCTTGAGGAACTTACATTCATTAGATATAGAGTTTGGTATATAAAATATACACAAAGACTAGATGGAAGTAACATCAGGGAGAAGAGACAAAGAGATGGGGAGCCTGGGAAAAACCTTCTGCAGAAATTATCACTTGGCCTCAATCTCAAAGGAAGTCAGGAATTCTAAGAAGTGAAGGTGTACTTCCTCAATAGCTCCCTGGCATTCACTAACCCCTCCCTATTGCCACACCACCACCCTAGTACAAGCCTTTTTGCCACCTGCCTGAACTATTGCAACAGCCTCCTAACAGATCCAGCTCCACTTTCTCCTCTCTCCAAACAGTCCTCCAAATTATGATAGGAATTAAGCCTAGGTCAGATTCTGTCACTCCTTTGCTCAAAACTTCTTAATGTCTTCCTAGTTAAATGTTCATGGGTTTCAGTCTTCTTTGCCTGTAATTCTAGGCTCTTCCCATGCCTTATCTTTCCTACCTTATCTCCTAATCTTCCTTTTCATTTACTCCGAGCTCTCCCCAAGTAGAACTGCCTATAACTAAACATTCCCTTTGTTTATCCTGTTCCCTGAACTTATTCTGTTCTTATCTCTAATAGATTAATTCCCACCCATCTTTTAAAGCCCAATTAAAACTATACTTTGTTGCTGGCCAGGCCTGATTTAGGCCAATCTGGGGTTTTGGGATCAGGATTAGTGTCTTATCTAAACTTTATATCTGAAGAGAATAAGCACTTAATAAATATATGATTTATTTAAGCCATAGTTTTCATAGAGCTAGAAATCAAACCCCTTCATTTTCAAGTGCTTAGTATAATACCTGCTACAGAGTAGGTACTTCATACATGTTTTTGATTTTACAGATGAAGAAATTGAGTTCAAAAAGGTTTAAATTTCTTGCCAAAGGTCACTCAAAGTGGCATAAGAATTTGAACAAGGTCCTCTGACTCCTAATCCAATGATTTTTTCCCTTCCCATGGTGAATTGAATTGAGTTGAATTGGAAGGGTAGGAGGAAGGACTTAAGTATTTATTAAGTGCCTACTAAGTACCAGGAACTATTCTAAGTGCTTTCCCAATATTACAAAGTAAGATAATATGCAAATCACTTAACCTCTGTCTTCCTCAACTCAACAGTGGGGATAATAATTATATCTACTTTCCAGGATTGTTGTGAGGATCAAATGAGATAATAATTATAAAGCACTTAGCACACTTCCTGTCCCACAGTAGGTGCTATATAAATGTTTGTTCCCTTTCCCCTCTGTGACTTCCTGTTCTCTCAGCTATAAAGTTCAATGACTCTACTAAACTGCCTCTAGAATCTCTTCTAGCTCCAGCATTCTTATGATTCATAACAATGGTGAGCTGCTCAGACTGAGTATCATTTTTTAAAGGTGTTCTATAAAAGGTCTTGTGAGATGTTGCATGCTTTTAGCATTGTATGAAAGGGCATGACCCAATTGCTTTTTCTTCCTTTTTTTGTCACAGATTATTAGAGCTAAAAGAAATTCTGGAGACCACCTGGTCATCTGTCTTCAGATATAGAATTGGAAGGATGATGATGGCAACGACAACTACTCATCAACATTTATATAGCACTCTATAGTTTCCAAACATATTACAGACTTTTTTCATGTGAATCTCACAATGACCCTGTAACAGAGGTATTCTAGGTGGTGTCCCCATTTTACAAAGGAGGAATCTAAAGGTAGAAACTCACATATTAGTAAATATTGTTTCATTTTTCTATTTGTGTTCTCAGAATCTAACGAAGTACTTTATAAATATGGATTATTCTAAAAGTCTTAGCCTTTAAGCCTTAAAACTGAACTGAGACTTTTGGGACACCCTGTATTTATCAATTTATTGATAATACAAGTGGAATTTGGAACCAGGTATTCTAGATTCCCAGTTCAGCACTCTATCCACTGGTCCAAAGCTTTCATTTCACAGATGTGAAAACTAATAACCAGAAAGATGGAACCACTTGCCTATGTTGACATAGGTAGTAACTAGCACCCTTTTCTTTCACAGATGAGGAAACTGAGACCCAAAGAAGTCAAATACTTGCCAAAGGTCAGAGCTATTGAGCAACAGAACCAAAACCAGAGTTTGGGCTTCCTGTCTACATGTCCACTGTTCTTTCTTCCATTCCCCATACCTTCCTTTCAGTTTTCAGGTCAGAGTCATCACTGGAAGGGCTAAGGCCATTGAAAGTTGTCAGTCTCAGACAGACAGGAAGGAAGTAAATGGCATTTCCATCCATTTTCCACTGAAATCAGGACATTTGATCCATATGCCTCATCAGTGCCTGGTTAAATATCTCTAATGAAGTATGTAAATCAGTTTTCCAGATTCAGAGCATAGTCTTTGCCTTGAAGCCTCAGCCCTTCATTGGGTTGTGTTGCACCGTCATCAGTTCCTATTTCCTCCTCTGGAGAATTGCCTCCAAGCCTTTATAATTGTGCAACACACAAACTTGGATCGGGGACAAGTCTTTAACTAGTTTCGGTTGTTTTATGATCAATACCTCTTGCCTCAGGCCCTTGGGGGAACTTGAGGCCAAATAAGCACTATGTTTTCATAAACTGTATATGGCTTCCCTCTTACTTTGATCCCATCTTATAAAGGAGAATAACCAGGTGGAGTGATTACTAAACAACAATATTGAGGTTAGCTAAATTCCACCTCAGAGAAGTGACCACACCAAAGGCCTAGTTCCCAATGGAACCACCTCTATTGTCCTAAATCTGCCAGGAATCCTATTGACTTGAACCTACCTCTTCCTGGGTTATTTGGTGTTTTTTCTCTCAATATTTCTTGAGGCCAGTTCCTTTTGATCTGCCACAATGCATCCTGTGGCAGGAAGGAGGAAAAAGGAAAGGTGGGTCCTAATATAATAAGAAGCAAACTTCTGAAGCTTTAAGGACAGTGGAGATGGGAAAGGGGTGCCTCTTCAACAAGAACCTTCCTAGGCACAAAGTTCTTGATTTCAAAGAAGGGGGAGAACTTGAACAATTAGAAAAAACTGAAGTCTAATGCTCTATGTATGAATCTGAAGATGAACCATGGATGTGTGGATAATCCAGAGAGAGAAAATGTGACCTTCTAGATGAAGGGTTCTTAACCTTTCTTATGTCATAGATTCCTTTGGAAATATGATGGATCATGTTGTGTGAGGTAAATACTTAGGGGACTCTTAACTCAGCCCATCTCATAAAGACTCAACACAGGAGTCACAGAGTCATGTGCCTGATGGCCAGAGGGTATCCAGCTGGGTGTCCTAATAAATGCTTATAAATCTAGTGATAAGTCTCCAGATTGATTTTTATTTATAACAGTTGGATCCTCTCTCAGAATGATGGTTTTTAAACAAATAAAATAGAATACCAATTACATTGAAATGTAGTTATTGGAATTTTTTTAAGTTCACAGAGTTCAGCTGTTCCAGAGGAAATGTTAAAAGTGGATTCTATCTAGCCGCCTTATTAAAGAGGACCAAAAAAAAAATCCATCAATCAATAAACATTTATTAATTATACTTTATGTCGGGAAATCATATAGGAACTTGGGATACAAAGAAAATAATTAAACAGAACTTGCCCTTAAGGAGCTGGCTTTCTATAGGAGAAGACAATGTATGAATATTTAAGTATCTACAAAATGGAGCAGGAATGACCAAAGGAAACATTTCTCTCCCCAGGATTTTTAGCAAGAGCAAGGAGGCAAGCTTTATCTTTCCTCTCCCTCATCAAGGCAAATGGCACCTTTCTTGAGAAGCACATGGCTAGTAGTATTCAGCCTTTGCTTACCCAGGGGAAATAAAGTCAGGACCCCAAGTTTCTAGCCATCTTCTTTTGCCTTTCACCTTCTCTGAACTCAAGTGTATTGATAACACCTAGCTATTTGGAAGAAATTTCACATGGCCTTGGATGTCACTGCAAAGGTGAATAATTTCTGAGGACCTGATTCATGTCTCAGCTGAACAAAGGGAGATTTCCATACTGGCATGCTTTGTAGAAGAGAAGATGACCAGACAGGTGCCAGGGTCATAGTACAGCTGATGGACCAAAGAGAGACACTCCCTGGCAAGTTAGTGGACCCAGGGTTTTTGAGTTGCTTAGACAGCATGGATCCAAAGTAAGCTTAGAAAATGTACTTAACATTCCCACAAAATCATTTTTGCTTTCTAGGAAAAATATCATGAGTGTGATGGGCTAGTTGTGAGGTTTTGATTCCTGTATTTATTTGTTCATAGCCTATGTTCTTTCTGTCTTATGCAGTTACTATGACAGAAGAATTAAAAATAATAATAATAATAATTGTGAACTTTTAATGCTATTTACTATGTGGCAGACCTTGTGTTAAATGTTTAATACATTTATGTTTTAAATACATATTATTTTTGTTAAATACATTTATCGTATTGCTTGATCCTCAAAACAACTCTGGGAGGTAAATGCTATTATTATCCCCATTTTACAGATAAAGAAACTGAGACAAATAGAGATTAAGTGACTTATCCAGGGTCACAGAGATAATAAGTGTCTGATGTGAGATTTGAATTCGGGTCTGCCTGATTCCAGGGCCAAGGCTCTATCTACAGCATCAGATAGCTGCCACTACACATTATCCTATACCTGTTTTCCATATTGTACCAAATACTCAACAATAATAATTATGATAGCTAGTATTTAAATAGCACTTTACAAATATTATCTAATTTGATCTTCACAACAACCCTAAAAGATAGGTGCTATTAGTATCTCCATTTTGTTTTATAGATAAGGGAATTAACACATACAAAGGTTACATGATTTGTCCACGGTCACACAACTAGTAAGTGTTTAAGGATGGATTTCAGCTCAGTCCTTCCTGACTCCAGTTCCATCACTCTATCCACAGTAAGCACATTTTGGGGAGGCCAAAATATGAACTATGTCTAAGCTCTATTTTAGAGATTTCCCTGGAGTTATGCCAGCATGGAGGCAGAGTCAAAAATAGAAAAACTGACATTCCTTTAGGGTCAGACCCTCAGCATTAAACCTAACTTTATGTGATCCCAATTCCCTTTAGGGTTCCTGGGGCATGGGGTAGACAAACAAAAAATACAAGGTAATTGGAGGGCAAGACACAATGTTAGGAAGATGGAACAAGAAAGTCCTCATGTATGAAGTGATATTTGAGCTTGTTTTAAAGGAAACTAAAAGCCATAAAGGGAAGAGGTTGTGCATTCCAAGCTTAAGGAATAACTTCTACAGAGGCCTGGTGGAAGGAAGGTGAGGAGCATGAATACCTTTTTGGCTAGACCAAAGGGGCCCAACATAGAACATGAGGAAGGATGAAGAGAATGAGAGAGACTAAAGTAATGGGAAAAGAGCAGGTTTTTTTGTTTTTGTTTTTGTTTTTTTACTGTCTCTTCAAAGTTGTTAAACCCATGTCTATTGTTGTAGATTTTTTTCTCTTATAAAAATGTAATAAATCAACAGATTGAAATGAATGTTGTTAACCCATTTTAGATATGAACAGACATTAAAGTATTCTTATTTAACAAGTCTTTATAGGAGTGGTTCTGAGATTTCCTGATTATCCTCCCATGATTAATGAAAATTACTCAGCCACCTCTCCTATAAAGTTTATACTATCTGATTCTATCACTGCTTAATTGTTGTCATCCCCTAAATCCTTAGTCACTCTTCTACCTGAAGAAGGTATGATATAAAAGAAAGGAGGTTGAATTTTCTGTCAAAAGACTGGAGTTCATATTTCGGCCCCATCACTTACCCATGTGACTCTCAGGGAAACATTCAGACTTCTTTTTTTTTTTTTTTAAACCCTTAACTTCTGTGTATTGACTTACAGGTGGAAGAGTGGTAAGGGTAGGCAATAGGGGTCAAGTGACTTGCCCAGGGTCACACAGCTGGGAAGTGTCTGAGGCCAGATTTGAACCTAGGACCTCCCATCTCTAGGCCTGGCTCTCAATCCACTGAGCTACCCAGCTGCCCCAAAACATTCAGACTTCTTGAGACTTAGTTTCCTCACCTGTAAAATGAGAGTATTGGACTAAATGACCTCTAAGATCCTTTCCAGATTTTATATTAAGATATAATCCTATGCCCTTTTTTCTATAACTTTGGCACTTGGATGTCTTTCTCTATCCTCTTTCTCTCACTATTAATATATTCATTCACCTCAATATATTAATTTACTTTAATATCCTACCCTCACAGCTCTTTGAACTCCTCCACTTCTTTGACCTCTACTTCAGTCATCCACTATAGTGGTCACACCCTAAACCTAACTAGCTGAAACTGCTCCACCTTCAAAAAGCTAACTTCTGAAATTCCCCTCGCTAAACACAATCTTATCCTGCCACCTCTGCTTGGCCCTTGTTCCTCCCAGACTACATTTCTTCTTCACCTTCATTGTGATTCTCTACATCTTCACTAATTACATTTATGTTCAGGTGTCCTTTATTCTAAAAAGGGTACTTCCTGTGACCTTGCCTTTACCTCAAGTTTTCATTCTACTTCTCTCTCATCTGTATTTTCCCTTGTACAATTTGTACACTTTTTTCTCCAAATTTATTGTTTCCCTTCATTTAGTTTTTGTCTTTATACCCCTGGGACCTAGCATAGTGCCTAATACATAGAAAATACACACTAAATTACTGTTAAATTGACTTGAAATTGTTGATTCTCTTCCAGTTGTTAGTGTTACTCTAACTCTTGAAATCGCTTTCTCCTAGTTTTTAGATACTTTATATTTACTTATTTATAGCTGTGTTACATCTCCTTAGTAGAATGAAGGTAAGCTCCCTGAGGAGCTTGTTTCATTTTTGTCTTTGTATACCTAGCATAGTGCCTAGAAAATAGTGAATGCTTAACAAATGCTTTGAATTGGCTTGAACTGGTGGCTGATCTAGAAACAGATTGAAAAGGAGATAAACTGGTTATAGGAAGTCCATACAGTAGTCTTAGCAAGAAACGATAAAAGCATGAACAAGGGGTAGTGTCTGTATGGTGTCTAAAGATGGCTCTAAGAGATGGTATAGAGGTAGAAGCAATTTGGTAACTTGGTTACTTGGTAACGAAGGCAGGGACTGTCCTTTACTTATTCTTATTACATGCATAATACATGTTTAGTGGTTGATTAATTTAATTGGTTAAATTAATTAATTAATAAAATGTTTATTAATTAATTAATGATTACAATGGGGATGAGAGAAGGGGATGATTCAATCATGGGTCTGATATTATAGACCTGGGTCACTGGGATGGCAGACGTAGTCTCAACAGAAAGAGGAAAGCTTGTAGGAGGTGACATTATAATGGGGAAGAGCATGAATGGTTATGTTGAGTTTAAGAAAACAATGAAAAATCTGGGTGAAGATACTTGGCAGGAAGTTAGAGATGCAATACTAGAGTTCAAAAAGAAATTTAGGATGATATATATTGGGGGGTTATCTGCATGGAAATGATAATCGATTCTACGGAAATAAGTAAAATCACTAAGTAGAGAAAGAAGAGAAGGTCCAGGACAGAGCCCTTGAAGATAACCAATTTCTGAGAAAACTAGAGAGCATAGTGGATAGAATGCTGAATCTGGGGTCAGGAAGGCCTGAATTCAAATTCTACCTCAGACTCTTAATAGTTGTATGGCTTTGGGCAACTCAGGCTCTCTAGGAGGAGGAGATGGTCAACCTTACCAAAAGAAAAAGTCATTGGACTTTGTATTGGTCATTGAAATTGAAATTACTCTGTATTGCTTTGCATATATTTTGTACTCAATTATCCTTTTACATGTCTCCTTCTTCCCTAGTAGAACATAAACTCACTGATGACTGGCACTGTTTGGATGGTCTTCCTCCTCTTCTTCTTCTTCTCCTTTTCTTCTTCTTCTTCCTCCTCCTCCTCAGATAATATTGAATCAAATTCATAATCCAAATGTATTGAGCTAAGTTGAAATAAGTTGTGGTCATCTATTAGGAGATGGGATAGAGGTAAACTGGGAAGTTGAGAAGAGAGGAGCAACTTTGGAACAGCTACTGCAATGGAGATGAAAAGAATTGCCCTGTGGCAATGAAAGCCCAGTTGAGCACAGATTAACAGAAATGTATAGTGGACCAAGTAGCAGCCTTTGCGTGACTTCCTCCATGCCATTCAGGGAACAGCATGGGAGTAGAAGTGGGAGTAAGAATTATCTTTGATTCCTACATCCTCCTCACTTCTCCCAAGTGAATAGCTATTGAGTTCTGTCAATTCTTCCTCAACAACATTCCTCACATCAATCTCCGTCTCTCAATTACCATTGACACTACCTATGTTCATACCCTTATTTCTTCCTACCTAGGCCATTGTATTACAGATTCTCATAGTTGGAAGGTGGTCATCCTTTCCAGTTCACAACTGAGGAAGAGCATACTCAATAGCACCCCTGATTAAGTGGTCATCTACCCTTTCCCTGAATAGCTCTATAAGCAAGAACTCACTACTTCCAAAGTCAACCTATTCCACCCTTTTGAAAATGTTTATTTGTTCAAAAAATTTTTTTCATGTATCGAATCAAAATCAACCTCTTTTCCATTTCTCCCCATTGCTTCTAGTTCCATCCTCTGGAACATACTCTTCTTCCACATGACAACACTGCAGATGCCTGAAAAACACTTTGATATAACCTTACATCTTCTCCATTCTAAACATCCTTTGTTCCTTCAATCAGACTTGATATAGCGTCAATTTGACTCATTTTACCAACCTGTTTGCTTCTTCGGGAATAAAAGTAACTTCCAAACAGTTGATTTACTTCTAGTTAATATCCTTTCTATCCTTCATGATCCTACCTAAATAACTTTTCTAATACAACCTGGAGATAATATTCATACTCTACCAACCTTCTATAACTCCCTATTTCCCACTAAATTAAATATGAATTCCTAATTCTAGCATTTATGGCTCCCCTTAAACTAGTTACAGTTTACCTTTTCAGATTTATCTTATACAGTTTTCTCTCACACGGTCTACATTCTAGAAAAACTAGGCTACTCTTTGCCCACCTTATCATCTCTAATATCCATGCCTTTGGTCATATTGTTTCCCATGCTTACCATGCATGTCTCTCATACACACAACTAACTCTGATTGTAAAAGTTCCTCCCTTCCTTTGAGGCTCACCCCAGGTACTACCACTTACATGAAGCCTTCCCTGCCCTCCTCACGTGAAAACCGTATTTCCTTCCTCTGATTCTCAGGCCTCTTTACCTGAACTTTTCCATTTTACTTACTTAATCTCTTTCACACAGCCCAGTTACTTGTGGAAACTTTTCCTCCCAATTAGATTGTAAAGTCCTCTTTGTATCCCTATGGCTTGCTTTGTACATCATGCCTTGTACCAAGTTGGTGCTTAATAAATTTTGTTTGTTTGAATGAATGACTTCCCATATTCTGGAGTAAAGGCATCTTCTGGACTAAACTACATCAATGAATGAATGACCTTCCCAAGATCTATATCTGAAATCCCAGAACATGTACACATGCATACACACATACCCAGTACCACCAATAATCCTACCCCAAACATACACTATGCTAAAATTAAGGAATAATAAGCACATCCTGCTAATAGTAATTTCCCTATATATTGGATTTGGTTTTAGAACCAAAACTAAAATTGAAAAAAAATTCTTTGGCCTTGACACAATATGGCTTCTTTTAAAGGAAGGGGGTGAAATAGAATAAAATGAAGAAAATTACTTTTAAGCCATATTTAAGAAGAAATGGAATTTTCTGAGAAAATAGTTTTCAAAATATAACTTCTATGCTAAAATTTATTCTATTGCTATGTAAAAAAATGAAGTCAAAAGGATGGTCCTTTAAATTCCATATTGTCTTCTTGATCTGAAATATTCCCTTTATACATCTAAGCTTTTCATTGAACTTTCTAAATATATCTTGTGTTATATCTCCTAATTGTTGGTTTATTGAACAACTGTGTTATAAGTTAAAAACTGATGATATGTTTGGTTAGGATCCTTTTAAAATTCTTTATGGGGAGGGTCTGATTATCTTTCCCTGTAATGTGATATTTCAGGTGTCATTAAGTGGATGGTATTATTTCCAAAACTGTTTTCCATGAACATCACTTATATAATAATATTTCTTTAATACATTTATATATAATAATCCTGTTCTGGTTCAATATTATAGAAATGTGGAACCTGGGATTCTGGGAGGAAAGTACCAAGAAAGATTGAATCATTTCTGATCTCACTGATGGATCTGTAGATAACAAACTTTCCTGAGCCTAATTTGACAGAAAGAAGGGAGACATATTCCATTACACTATACATTTCTTACAGCCTAATATCACTACTAAAGTTTTAAGGCTGACCTCAACAACTCACAACCCAGTTGTTCTCTTAGTCAAAGTGTGCCAGTGGCCATGAATTTTTTTTTTTTTTATCCTAGCTATGTTGCTCTGAAAACTAAAGACAAAATGTGGCCCCGGAGTGGAAAATAAGTTAAATAGGATAAAAATTCCATTTCTGTAGTTCTTTTTAAAAAAAAAAAAAACTTACCTTCTGTCTTATAATCAATAACAAGTATTGGTTCTAAGGCAGAAGAGTGGTAGGAGCTAGACAACTGGAGTTAAGTGACTTGTCCAGAGCCAGTCACAAAGCTAGGAAATGTCTGAGAACACATTTGAACCCAGAGCCTACCGTCTCTAGGCCTTGTTCACTATACATTGAGCCACCTAGCTGCTTCTATATCATTTTTTTTAGTTTACAAAATGGTTTCCTTTGAGGTGATGACCCAATGCAAGACTGTTGTGCCTATTATAGAATGAAGCAACTGGCTCTCTGAGAGCTTACATGATAGACCATCTAATGAAGAATCCCCTTTACAGGGTAGTAGACAAGTGGCCTTCCAATCTTTCTAGTAGATTTCTAGTGAAAGAAAATCTACCCCATCCCCCTCTGGATAGCACTAATTGCTGGGAATTTTTTCCTGACATTAAGCTTGAATTGGCCTCTTTGGGACTTCTGTCCATCACTCCAAATTCTGTCCTTTTGGGCAGAAAGAGCAATATCCAGCCTTCCTCAATTCAATAGCACTTCAAATACTTGAAGGCAGCCTTATGTCACACCAAGTCTTCTTTTGTACAGGGTGAACACTTGAGCCAGTCTTTATATGGTAGGATCTCAAGGCCCTTCATCATCCTAATAAACCTTCTCTTGTAGTCTGAGTAGCCTTCAGCTAGAAACGTACCAGTTGATCAACATCCTTCCTGAAATCTAGGTCACAGAGCTGATTCAATATTTCAGGCAGAATAAGCTAGAATGATCATCTCTGCAGCCTTGAACTTCCATCTATCACAAAGCAGCCTAAGATTACATTAGGCTTTTGGTTGACCATATCAAACTGTTATCTCATAGGGCACTTTCATCTACTCTTGTACCTTTCTCAGATGATATGCTGTCTAGTCCAGTGATGAGAAAACTACAGCCCACAAGCCAGGTGTGGCCCCCTGAAATGTTCTATCTGGCTGTGGGACATTATTCCTAATCTGACTAATACAATGAGTAGGATACAATACAATGAAACTTCAAAAGAGTTACCTTAGAAATAGGCTGACAGATGAGCATTTCCTTTCCTTTGGCCCCCTCTTTAAAAAGTTTGCCCATCTATAAAAGAATGCCTGCCCTTTGATCCAGCCATACCATTGTTGGGTTTGTACCCCAAAGAGATCATAGATAAACAGACTTGTACGAAAATATTCATAGCTGCGCTTTTTGTGGTGGCAACAAATTGGAAAAGGAGGGAATGTCCTTCAATTGGGGAATGGCTGAACAAACTGTGGTATATGCGGGTGATGGAATACTATTGTGCTAAAAGGAATAATAAACTGGAGAAGTTCCAGGCGAACTGGAGAGACCTCCGGGAACTGATGCAGAGCGAAAGGAGCAGAGCCAGAAGAACTCTATACACAGAGACTGATATACTGTGGTAAAATTGAATGTAATGGACCTCTGTACCAGCAGCAATACAATGACCCAGG